>NC_051210.1:51226591-51526591 GCF_015220075.1 Falco rusticolus
TTTATTATCATAAATTTGACAGGTAAAAAGTATGCAGGGATTGATTATGGGTACTGTGTTTATTTGTTTTCTCTGCTGCACAGCCCTGAAGAGCTAAAATCCAGGTCCAGAATTAACACTAATATGAAGGCTTGACAAGCAGCGTGTTGAAGGTATGAAGGTAAAGAGGAAGACCAGCAGATCAGGCACATACAGGCAACGCATGCTGCAGCAGCACAAACCTACTGTATGGCTGGGGCTGGCTGGCACCTCTGGAGATTACACCATCCTGCAACCAATCAAGAAAGGTCAGGTGCAGAAGGCTGCTCAGGGCCATGCCCACCTGGGCCTTGAATAACTCCAAGGATGGAGACTCTATAACCTCTCTAAGCTGCCTGTGTCAGTGTTTGACCAAAGTTCTTTTTCTCTGAGTGTTTGAAAAAGAATCTGTGACTTAAGACCCAAGCATGGCTGGGTCTCAGTGCTGACAACTTAAAAGCAAACACAATTCAGCACTTGGTGTAAAGTTATGTCTGTATGTTACAATTGTTAAAATTATTTCCCTGCTGTTATTTATTTTAATAACAGCTCTAGTCTATACTTATCTCTGGTGACAGCATAACACACAACATAATGTGACCTATCAAGAAAATATTTTTATTCCCTTTCTCCTCTTTTACTTCCTCATATACCACAATTCTATTTGGTCTGTGCAGGAGGGATTTATGAGTTCAATAAGCTGCCATGAGGTACTCCCATTAGCACTGAAAACTCAAATCACTGTTCATTTTCCTGATATTCATTCCTGTTTTATTTTTGCCAAAGTAAATGCATTCTTCCTGCTGCTAAACAAATAGTTCATTTTTGGCTAAGTCATGTTTTAGAGTATTTCTAAAATACTACATAACCAACAGAATGTTATATTTAATCAAAGGCTACTAGCAGATATTTGTATGAAAATACACTCAGTCTTTGATCATCTTGGGAGGCTATGGATGACTATCTTTTCTTTCCACAAAAATGTTCTGAGCTTCTATACCTAGACTGTTTGCCATACAGTGGGGAAAAAAGAGATAATTTTAAATTGTTCAGGTTTTGTATGCCATGTGCAATAGTTGTTGGGTGGTGAGATATCAACTATCACACCCTAATAAAAAGAGCCTGCTGTAGCCAGCTGCCTAGGATACCATTAACAGAGCTAACACATTTCTTAGTTTTTGTATTATACTTACTGAAGCTAAATGCCGTATGTGAGGTTTTCATAGGAAGACAGCATTGCTGCGTAGGAAATGCTGGATAAGAAACTCATGCAACAGGCAGACATCTCTCACAGGAAACAATGGCATAAATGAAGCAGAATGAGCATTGAACAGCCCTTGAATAATCAGAGTCTACCCCATATTTAGATCATGTTAAATAATGTGCTAAAGTAACCGAAGTTAGGCTGATTAGTATGGGATGAGGATCTGACCCGAAATCTTTGTTTAGGTAGTGATGGAATGTACTTTTTGATGCTGCTATAGGAATAGCACTGTCTCAGGGTATATACATTAGGCAGCATCACCTCCTTGTTTATTTTTTGGATTTGCTTTTCAGCTGCTTAGGAGGAGAGAACCAAGGCCAGTAGTAAAACAGCATGTTTGCTTTTCTTTCTTTCCCTTGGAAGGGTTTCCTTCATGCATAGCACTTACTAGAAGAAAAAGAAAAAGAAAGAAAAAAAAGAAAATGGAAAAGGAAAATATCCTAAAAATAAAAGAAAAAGAAAAAGAAAAAGAAAAAGAAAAAGAAAAAGAAAAAGAAAAAGAGAAAGAAAAAGAAAAAGAAAAAGAAAAAGAAAAAGAAAAAGAAAAAGAAAAAAGAAAAAGAAAAAGAAAGAAAAAGAAAAAAAAAGAAAATGAAAAAGAAAAAGAAAAAGAAAAAGGAAAAGAAAAAAGAAAAAGAAAGAAAAAGAAAAAGAAAAAGAAAAAGAAAAAGAAAAAGAAAAAGAAAAAAGAAAAAGAAAAAGAAAGAAAAAGAAAAAGGAAAAGAAAAAGAAAAAAAAGAAAAGAAAAAGAAAATTAAGGCAGACTGCAAATGCAAAAAAACCCAGAAGCTATGCCAGGTAATGTTACGTTGTTTTCTCAGCCACTTGTAAATAGGCCTCTGTATCATTTATTATAGTTAAGGTGAAGTCACTTGCAATGGTCTACAACAGTTTCCTTTGAAACAATGTTTTCTAAAAATAATGAGCTTATCATTCCTCTCTGTAGGAACAAAGCAATGAAATTCCTTGTCATAAGAAAAATACTTGAATAATGTGTTTTCATAGCTGGGCCTGGCTTAGGTAAAATGTTAGCAGAAGTTCCTGCATGACAGACACCCTGGGTAGTCTTTGGTGGAGCATCTAAGAGACAATTTTCCTTGCAAACTCCACAACCTGTCTTCTTCTTTCAAAGTGTTTGCCACTTCCATACTTCCTCTTTTAGGTATCATCTTCAAGTACATTCACATAGATCCCCCCCTTCAGGCTGATACTTATGTCAGAAGGATTTTAGAAGCCTTTCAATCCCTACTGTTGTGTTTTTGGAATCCAACACATTTCTAGTCTATCAGCTCTGTGCTTTAGCCTCAGATTCCTGTGAGGGCTTAACATGCAAAAGAGGTTATAGATATTGTCATTTTCCAGATATATTAATTAAAGGAATGCTTGCCCAAATAGATTATTGTCTATGCATGTCATTGCATGCACCAGACACAGTAAATTGAAGATAAATTATGATTACTTAACACTCAATGAAAAAGGAATAAATAGACCACTATGCATATTAGTACTCACAGATCATGCAGTGGAGTAATTAGTGGAAGAGAACTTATTAGTTCATAATAAATTGCTATTATTTTTAGCTCTTTCTGAAAAAGAGAAATGGAAGCCATATAGAAACCTGGTCTCTGATGTTGCTGAGTTAAGCACCTAACTTCTGTAACGCTTCTTAGGTCTCCCTACAGTTGCTTCGTTGTCATCCAGGATGCCGAGTGGGAGTAAGAAAGAAAGAAAGGCTTATAATAGAATAATAATAAATCAAACCCACTAAAATTCTTTACTCATGAGTTCTGGAAAGTGTGTTCATCCAATCAAGATTCAGTCAGGAACACACTGATTAGGATGGATGCCTTTGAGAGAGCTTTCATGGTTTAGTTTTTTTCTTTGCTGCAGAGAATAATGGAACAAGGAGAATGATTGCTTTCTGTGGTAAAAAGGCTGGGATTTGTGCATGGGAGGATAGCAGCAGATGCCACGTACCTTGCTGTTAGTAAGGCTTTTGACACTATATTTTTATTTATATTATATATTTATATATATTATATAATATAAATATATATATAAATAAATATATATTATATATTTATATCTTTTATCCAACTTAGTATACTACACTCTATATATGAGTACAATAAGATGGGTGAAAGAAACAGATGTTCAGGCTCAGAATGTCATGGTTAATGGATTATCCTACAAATCTGGTCTTGTAGGGTCAGTCCTGGGACCTGTCATATTTGACAAATCTATCAGTGACCCAGAGGAGGTGACAGAGGGAGGACCCATGCACCAAGTTTGCAGATGACACTAAAGGGAACTGGCCAACACACTTAAGGGCTGTGGCACCATTCAGATGGAGGTGGACAGGGGAGAACGGGTTCAATGGGACCTTATGAAATTGAGCAAGGACCAGGCTAAGACTTACACTAGAAGGCAGAGTGCTGCAGGGATGCAGGCTGGGGTTGGTGGGGCCAGGGAATAGCTCTGGGGTAAGGCCTTGTGCCCTCGCAGGCAGCAAGCTGGGCCCCAGGTCTAGCCACACACCGAGGCAGCAACAAGGGCCAGCAATGCCAGAAGTGCAGTGAGCACAGCATGGACCTGAGAGCCAGGGGGAGGCAGGGACTATCCCCTCTGCTCAGTGCTCCTCATACCACGTCTGGATAAGCTTTCAGAATCCAATTTTAGGCCCCCAGTGTAAGAAAAATATATATGAGCTGTCAGGACTTTGGGGAGACCACTAAGTAGTAGGGATGCATCCTTTGCCCTGTGACAAGATGCTGCGGGACTTGGGCTTGTTCAGACAGGAGAAGGGGCACCCAACAGCATCACTAGTACTGTCAGGAGGGGGTGGAGGAGAAGCAGCTAGGCTTTTCATTGTGGTGCATGGTGGGAGGGAGAGAGGCAATGCCACAAGTGGAAACAGGAGCAGCTCAGGCTGGAGATAAGGAGAAGCCTTTTCCCCATGAGGACAGACCAGCGGTGGGGGAGGGGCTGAGGAATGCTGGACTGTCTCCTTACCTGAGAGTTTCAAAACCCTGCTGGGTGAAGCCCTGAACAGCCCGGTCTGAGCCCACAACTGAGCCTGCTTGGGGCAGGGGCTGGGGCTGGAGACTTCCCCAGATCCCCAGCAGCCTGAATTGTCCTGTGACCCTGTACCTTCCAACTGCAAGTGCAAGTGTTTTGAATACTGCCTGTGTTTTACTCAGTAACAATGTATGTTAATAGATACAAATCGTTTCTAAATAGTACCAGAAACTGGGTCTTCTACACAAGTACTATACTGTGAAGTAACTTTTATATTTCTTTTTACTTTTTCCTCCTCTCTCTCACTTGTGTATGGTAACTACTTATTTCCTTTTGAAGCAAAAGCATTTCCAATAGAAGGTGTGGAAAATAATTTCTTTAGTGTGATTAATATTTCATTTTGAGAAGTGTTTTTCCTTTTTGAAAGAAGGGTTAAAACACCTCACACCAATTATGCTTGCACATGCACTGAAAAACCTAAAGCATTACTTAAAAACAAAAAATAGGTTTTAGAGAAATATCTATGTGTCTTGCTAAACTTTGGAATGGGCAATATCAAAATAAACACTTTTTTAAAAGTCTACAATTTCTGAAAAAGAATAAAACCAGTAAGTACTCATTCTTACTATAGAAAATGGATGGTTTCTTTGGTTTTGATGGTTGGGTTGGTTTGTGTTTTTTTGCTTAGTTAAAACATATTATTCTCATTTCAGCTGCTTTTGTCTTGATGTAATTTTATGGAATACAAAATAGTTTTCAGTTTGATTCTGAAGACATCATGTCCAGAGAAGTTTAAATGTTATCTTTCTGTCTTACTGAAGACTTTGGTTTTGGCAAAATATAAATAACTTACAAAGAATAGATGATGATTTTGCTGAATTTAAATTATATTCCTTAAACTCTGTCCTTTCTAGGCAATGCATCTCAATGGAATGTTAAGATACAGTTGTCTGATGAGCTTTGCTCTATGAGCTGCTCAAGCTTTTACTTGCTGACTTCGCATTAAACTTGCCCCTAGAAAACATAAAACTGAAAAATGTCAGTATTAGATTCATTGGGCAAAAACTTCAAATAATCCAGTAATGGAATAATTCTCTACCCCTCAGATTTTCTAACTAATAATTTACTTTACTTAAAACATGAATAGATACAGAACTGGTGTGAAAGTCTGATCTGAGCCAGCTCTGGTCTTTGCTGTAGTGTGATTATTCTGATCCTAATCTAAACCAATCCATTTAGATGTAGTCGCAAATCTCACCTAGCTGCTACTAAATAAATCAATTTAATTACATTTTCTATGGAATCTGATGTCCTTAATTTAATTCTAATACTGGTAGTATATGTTATTATTCATCTGGTTTAACTATGGTGAACTGCTCTACTTCTCTATTCTTTTTGTAGCATTACAATATTCCAAACAGGAAGGAAAGATGGGACTTAATAATATACTATGCAGGGAATTAAATATTCTTTGCTGAATATGCTTTGTTGTCATTTATATGGTTTCCCACATAAACTGAACAATAAAGTTTCTCCTGCAACTGAAAATTAAAGGTAGGTCATTTGAAACAAAAATGTGAGGACTGGAAACAAACAAGCCTTAAACACATGAAAGAAGATTTTTAGAAGAATTATATACTTTTGTGTACTTGCAGTTGTACTATTTCATATTTTTGTAGGAGCTGTACAGAATATTTTAAGTAACATAGTATTTTCCATCCTTCAGTGACCAAAGGAATATCTTGCAAATGCGACTTGTGTTTTCACAGTAAAAATATGCAATTTAGTAAAATTAGCCTCCATACAGTGGGATTTTGTGGATATTCGTGGATATTGTGAAAGAAAACAGTAATTTTGTAAGCAATTTTCCTTATTTTTTTATGATTTGTTTGTGTGTGTGTATACAGATGGCCAGTGTTCAGTAATAGGTTATTTACTTTCTTTTCTTGACAGAAAATTCAAACAGAAGGAACAGAATGTGTATTTTTGTAGTTCCTCATCAAGGAGTAATTCCTCTAGCTTTTTTTTTTAATTAAATATTATACTTTTGTCAAATTTCTGACTGATCTCTAACAAAAAAACCCTAAAACCAATGCCCCCCAAAAACATAACAAAGAAACCCAAAATCAGGTATTTCCATTCTATACATATTTCTATTCTACTTTAACAACTAATAGTTTTCTAGAAACAGAAATGCATGCACTATGGCAATCTGTTACGGCAGTAGAAAATTAAAAGGTTGTGGTTTTGTCTTTGGGGTTTTTTCATACTTGTTTATTTGTTATTCTGTTGGGGCATTTATTCCCAGAGATTATACTGCTGTGAATTAAGAAACTAGCTGCCTACATGGGAGACTTAGCTAAATAGAGAAGAAGAATACTTTAATAGAAGAATATTATGTCTTAGTTTCCTGCTCATGAGATACATATCTAAAGAAAACCTTAAAGGTTTCTGAAAAAACTCTGTTGGTCTATGAAAAATATACTTTATGGCCATTTTTGCTTTGGAATCTTGTCTAATATATTGAAAATGAGGTCTATGGGTAATATGATATGTACTTTTTTCTTTGCTCTTTCAGCTTGAGGCGGAACTTCTTTATGAGACTTAGCAGAATTTTGGCATATTGGAAAAAATAGTTCCGTGTAGTTTGCACTCATTTGCTAAGTTCAATGGTACTACACGTTTCTTAGAGAACTCCAGATATTAATGTTTTAGTAACTTCAAGGTGATGTGGGAAAATAAAAATTCAACAGCAGTAGTTTTTCCAAAAACTAAGAAAAAATAGTTAAATTAGTTAGAGATATTAATGTGGGGAAAATTTTGTGCAGAACTTTGGCTTGCCCAAGTGTCTTCAGTATGTACTTGTGGGTGGGGACTGAACCTCTGTTTTATACTGTGCAGTACCTCCATTGATGAGATTGATATGGCACTGTTTCTTGCTCTATAGACAAAAGACAGTGTTTAATGACAAATTTTTGTCATGTTGCTATCCCAACACTAAGTCAGAAAATTCCACTTCTGCCAGTGGTCCCATTTCATCTATCCAGAATAAAGTAACTCCACTCCCACCCCCACCCTCCCCATCAGAAGTACCCAAACTGTTTGTAGCTGCCTATTAGAAAGGGTTCTGTCAATTCTGAACATCTTTGAAAAAATGTGCTCTGCTTTCTTTTCTTCACTCACCAGCTGTGGTATCTCTGTGGAAAGTCCAGTGTATTCTATCATTTACTATCTCTGTAAAATGAAAACAAGGCCCTAAAAAACACAAAGCCCTGCATAACCAAGGAGCAGAATGGAAAAAAATGATGGTCTAAAATGGTGGAAGAAGTGTCACACTGAAAGGAGAAAAAGAAATGGGCACTAGTAATATGCGTGAAGGGAGAAAGAGTAAGTAAAAGAAAAAGTGATTCAGAGCCTGTGGTATTAGGCTATATCCTGTGATTCTGAAGACCAAGGAGATTCTAACTCCTGGATGGTCATCTGGTAGACTTGATACTATTTTTAGTTTTTCTCTCTATTAGTAAAAGCAGTAAGCATGCTTTATTCTTATGCATTTCACTCTCCAGACTATTTTCACTAACAGCAATCAGAGTTCGAAGCTATGACCAAAGAACAAATGTAGCCGTGCTTTCAACTAGTATAGGAAGCAATGAAAACAGCCAGGAGGTGGCAGTTTTAGACCATTTTGAAAAAGGTCTGTCAGTGGCTTTTAGCATAACTAGACTCCTACTGTATGTTCCGAGATTCAAGCCAGAAACAGTTTGATAGTTTGAAACTAAATATTTGGTAACATAGTAATGAAATCAAAAGGACCTTTCATCCCAATAATGGTAAATTCAGCCCCATTTAGCTTTAGTCTAAATACAAAGGGTACTACTGAGAAATCAACAGTTTCTTCAGAAGCTACTGTATTTGCTATATAAAAATTTAGAGACAAAATAAATACATTTTCAGCTAAAACATGCTAATGCCTTTGGAATCCATCAGGGCAAAAGCATCTAACTTCTAGCTATACTGAGAAATAAAAAAAATTAGTATAGATCTTGGTGTGGCTCCTCATTTGTTCAGATGATGTAGCCTTTCCTTCTCCCTTTCCCTTTCCCTCTCCCCTCCCCCCCCCCCCCCCCCCCCCGCCCAGTGCAATACTCGAGAAAGTAAAGCCAATTACCTGTATGAATATAAGACAGTTAGCAAGAGAGAGCAAGAGAGGCAAAAAGCTTTGCTTCTGAGGACCTTGGCTTGCTGAAGGAGCTCAAAGTTAAGCCCTTAGAGATCATGAGGAGGTCATAGATAAAAGTGTTTGGTTAAGTTTACAGGCAATAGTTAATTTTTGGTTTGGCAAGACAAATTGTTCCTTTAGAGATGCAAACCCAAGGAACACTACTATGCATTTAAGTCCTGAAATATTTGTCAGTGAAAACTGTAATGAAATCTCTAGCTTCATAAAGGACACACACATGTTTGCAGGATTTGGGTATGTGGTAGGACATCTTCACCCTAGAGCTTCTCCCAGTGGTGAACACTTAGTACCATGCATGATATGCCATATCAAAGGGGCTGTTATACAAACTAGGCTTTGGAAAGATGCGTGATCAGAAAAAAACCCAATACATTACAACAGAAAAAACCTCTGACTTTTTGTATAACTTTAGTCAAAGGATTTCTGTCTTTATAGATACCTGAAAAATGAACCCTTAAAATAGAACTCCCCTGTGCTCTCCTTGAAAACTTTTCCAAAGGACAACTGACCCCTTTTTGTTCTCACTTTATACTACTATCAGTCACGAAGGAAAAAATACTTTAAGAAACTCAAGGACATAAAGGAAAATGTTAGTAAAAAGCATAAGAAACAGAGAAAAGAGAACAGGGCATATTCAGCTGTGAGGTCAAATTGGACTACAGGAGAAGAAAGGAGGGAACTAAAGTTCTGGATTTAAAAAGAGGGCAAATTTTGATGAACTGAAGGAACTGTTAGTAAAGTCAATTGGACTGAAGGGCTCAGGGACCTGAATATGAGAAAGGCCTGGGATTTCTTCCAGTCAAACTATTAAAACTGTTCAGAGTTGGGTATCCCAAGAAAGATAAAAGATTACAGGGAAGGTGTAAAGCCAACTGAGTAAGTAAACAAGCAAGCAATTCAGGATATTGTGAATAAGCAGAGAGCTTAGGAGAAATGAAAAAAGAAAACATTTTCATTTCCCTAAAAGGAAAAAAGGTGTGAGAAATTAAGTTAAAATTAATGGAAGTCTATTTGAAGGCCTATACCTTGCTCTAGTGAAGTTTAAGACAGGAAATCAAATGGAAAAAGGCACTTCAAACCTTAAAGTGAAATTAGAAGTGGAAAAAGGCTTGTGAGGGTGTGAGGGGGGAGTAGAAGATATATACAGATCCGAGGAAAATCAATGGTTTTCTATAGATTTTAAAATTAAGATTCTGTTAATCTCATGTACAAAGTCCATATGGATGCTGGCAAATTCAAGTTTTGCTGTGTTATAGAGAGTGTGCAAGATATTTTTGCTTTCTCCTAGAATTGTGTGGACAATAGTCCAAGCTAGTAGCATTAAATTGCATGTTGTCTTCTGGATCAGCTATGCTAAAAATGGGCAGAGGAAGTGCTGTCAGGTTTCTTTCATTCTTTTCATATCTGAGGAGGGCAAGAAGCATGATTTTTCTCCTATGCTGCATTTTGGGCCTTTACAGTACTGCAATAGAAAATTTTATCCTTGTTGCATACTTACGTGCTTGCTTTACTTTGTCATCTGTCACAAGGCTTCAGCCTAACTAAACTTTATTGCATCTCCAGAGCTACATTTTGCAATATCTTACCATTTCAATATTAGATACTCAGCTGTAAATGCCTCAGGTTAAACATTAAATAGACAAAAAAACCCAACCCCTGTCTTTGCCCCTATAACATTTCCTGAGCTCCTAAACAGATAAGGCTATTAAGAGAAAACAGAGGAAATGGCAACAGCAAAACTATACAAAAGACACACTACCTCCCATCCCCCCAGTCCAAACTAACAGAGAAAATTCAGTATTTGAAAGGAAGGACAGTGAAGTAAGTCATAGAAAATACAGCAATGCAGAGAGGTCTACATTTTACAATACCGCAGAAATAAATCCCTCCCAATTCTCCTCTGTATTAATACTGTTTCATTTGATCTATACAGTTCCTCAAGCAGAACTCAGCGTCTGGTAGTAATATTAGCTAATTCTTCCTATCACCACAACTTGAAGAGCTTAAGAGAGGATGTCGTAGATAAGAAAATTGAATCACAGTATCATAGAATTGTTTAGGTTGGAAAAAAACTTCTTCAAGTCTAAAGTGAAGCAGAAAGAGGTAAAGTACATCATCCAGAGTCATACCCACCCAAAGCAGTAAGAACAAAACACTGTTTAAGTGACAGAGATTAAAAAGTTTATTCTTTCGGGACTTAATAGATTTAGCACCTTTCTAACATCTCCCTCATTATCTGGTCAATACAGTGAATATGTCAATGGAGTTTCCTTGCAATAATTAGTGAGTTCAATAATTGAAATATATTATTTTGTAAGTAATTTTTCTCCTAAAATGCAAAAAATTGAAATTATCCTCCACTTATAGACTCCAGCTTTGCATTTACAGCTTGTGCTTATCAGTAAAGGGTCACTTGGAACTCAGAACCTATGAAGATTATGTGAGTATGAAGATAATCAAAGTAAGAGTTTAATCAAAAATCTCACTTTCTCCTGCATGCGGTCTGAACACAGCTTCCTTCCTGTCCTTCAGTAACTTTTACTTGCTTTTCTTCAAACCTTGCTTCTCCTGTGCCAGCCATCTATCAAAACCTCTGCAGGTTTATGCTTTTATGTTGATCACCTTCTAGTACTGATTTACTCAGGACTTATTTTTTAAGCACTGGTATTTTCAAAGTTCAGGTTATCTGAGATATGGGTTTTCTTTATAATGCCTCTCAGGCAATTTGAAATATGTCATCACAACAAGCCTCATCACGGTTCCTATTGAAAATATGTTTATCACTTTCCCTTGAGTCAAATTCATTGACTTCAGTGTGAACTTGATCCATCAAGTACATAATGTACTATGCAAACTTCAGAACAGAGCCCATTTTTAAGTACTGGAAATAAAAGCCACAGTGAAAACTGCAAGTGAAAGATGCTGGCCCTGATAAAAGATGCACATGCAGTTTAAATGAATTCATAGCTCTTAAAATATTCATCAGTTTGAACCTGCTTGAGATTCCTTTGTAAAAAAAAAAAAAAAAAAAAAAGTTCTTGAGAGTCTATAATGTTGCAGGAGCCTACACTTACTAGGAAAGAAGAGATTCATGCCATTGAGCAGCTATTTTCCTGCCTTTATTCTGCTTTTGTGCACATGCTTGTTTAGATGAAAATCAGTCTAGTACAAAATGCCAACAAAAAGCTTCTTTTTCAGTTTAATGGTGCAGGAAGACACGGGGTGAAATTTACCTTCCATGAAACAAGGTTTTTAATTGCTGTCCTTGCCTTCAACCCAAGACATACGATCAGTTTATGTTCTTAATTTCTTTTAGGCCTTTTCTACCAGAAAGACCAACAAGACTTTGGTATAAGGTAATATTTGCAGTCTGGGCTCTCTGTTTCTGTTCAGGAATAAATTTCAGGTGAGACTGTGTATGTGTTCAGCCCAATTCCCACCTAAAGAGATGTCTTCCTTTTCAGAAAATGCTACCATAAAGGACTTTTGGATATATAGGTTGGGTTTTGATTGTAGGTATTGGGCAGCATATTTCACTTTGAAAAAAAGAAAATGAAAAATGACCCTATATTTCATATCTCACTGAACTTGGTAGATAACCAACTGCCCTTTACAATGTTTTTTTTAATGAGAGAATGTTTTTGCCAGTGCAAAAGTTCAGCTTCTCAGGAAGGGAATCATGCACTCTGCATACTTTCTGTGTAACCACACTATTCTTACTGAACAGAATACTTGTTCAAAGCAAAACCGAAATGGAGCAACTCAAACTATACAGTTTAGGGCACCCAGAGTTCAAAACTCCTTTATGGCTTTAACAGTCATCATTTGGATCAGCTCTTTCAAGAGATTAAGATAGCTTGGTACATCTATTCTTGAATAGCATGATATAATTCTTGACAGATTTCTTGATGGTTTAGGCAATGTTTTTCAGTCAGGAGGCAATATAGCTCTCCTTTTTCTACTCGGTCAAGAGCAACTTGAAAAATAAGTGAAGGAAAGCTTATGCTCTGGTGCAGACATTTTGCATGTGGTGCAAGAGAAACCCTGTACTATCATGTGTGTGTATGGTAGAAAAATACATCAGGAGATGGACTTTAGAAAAATGTAAATACAGACATGTGAATGGATAGAATGTTGTCTATCCAGAAAACAAGCAGCAAAGACAGTGTTAAATTCATGACCATTTCCTGGTTCATAAGCTTTGGGAAACATTGCTATTTATTATTCACCTACATCCACAAACCTGAAATCGATGCAATTTCCAAATCTACTGACTATATCTCTAGTTCTTAGACTCTAGGTATGCATTCATTTCAGGGACCATTCCCAAAGGAATTTTGAGTGTTCAGAGCTGAGGGTTTATTTTGTAGTCTTCTGGAAATAAATGGTAGCAAAGCTACCAATTTAAGTTCCCATTCCACCTCACAAGATATTACAGATTTATAGTGATTTTGTGGGCCAAAGTTTACTTGGGAGTAATAAAAGGAACCCACTCCAGTCTGTGTAGTAAGTTAGACCTCACTTCAGTAACAGAAATCCACTTAAGCCTTATTAAATTTCCAATTGATTCTTATTCAGTTTGTCTTTTAGTCTTTGTGACTATTCATATCATGCTTTTTCTTATTTAGCAATGGTGGGGATACACATCACCTCCAAGGCAGTGGGCCCGTGGCTGCTAAAACAACTATCAGATAACTATATTTTATGTTAGAATTTGGCCTAGAATGAAACTCTCTGGGTGCAGAAGTGGCTATCTTTGTACTTGTGTCTTGCGTGAATACAGCTCCCAATCTTTTCTGTTATCTTTTTATATCCTCAACATTTCATAACTTTATCCTATTTGTTTATCTTTAACCTACTTGGCCATTTGTGCAAGAAAACGTGAATTAAGGTAATCGGTATTTCTTATACACAACTGGGAGGCTGTATTTTTGAGATATCTGGTATTCAAGTCCCTGTCTTCACTTGAGCTGCCAGTATTAATTCTCTTTTGAGACAAAAATTTCATGGTGGACCATTAACTCTGATTTTTCTGCATGACACTCACTGTGGCTATCTTCTTCTGTCAAAAAATGATTTTTATGACAAGCAAAGATGCTTCTGCCAACTCACTGGCAACAGCATCTCAAATACAGATTTTATGAAGCCTGTTTCACTATTTCTGCTTTTTTTCTGGTGTCATTTCTGGAATTCTGATTTTTATTGTTATGTCTTTTTGAGCTTCAAGAAACAATTCTGAATCTTAAAGAGGGAAAAAGGAGGTAAACTTGATTAATTCTCTTTGGACACCCAAAAAATTAATATCTTTTCAGATTGTGTATAAAATTTAAAATATGCCTTTCCTTCTGGCTGAACCGCTCACTCCATTTCCTGTGGAAACTGAGCAGAAAAATGTAATGGTTAGAGAGGGAATGCATAGTCAGTGCCACAAACCAAAAGAGTGAAGATGGGATACCCTCCTGAAAGCTTTTGTAAACTGTCAAAGATTGCATGCCAGTGATTCCAGTGGGCAAGTGAACACAATCTAGAAATCTTCTCTCATGGGCTTTCTCTCACATCATCCCATCCTTCCTGTTTGACATTGAAGGCAGTAACATCCCATATAGGCATTTCTTCTCCTGTTGGAAAGGATGGTATTACTCCCTATGCTAATAATTTTTTACTGTTACTTTAAAACTGGTAGTTTCATTGAGCTGAAAAAACACTTTCACAGCTCCACAGGTGTGTCTTTGTGAATCACGAAGAAATGTTGTATGCAGAATTGTACAAGTAATGGAGTTACCTACTTAATGGATATTTTTATTTGGAAAGGAAAGGTTTTTCTTTTTTTTTGTTTCTTTTCACTTTGAAGAACTAAAAATCATGTCATCTCAAAATGACATGTTTGTCATTTCTTAACCTTACCAAAAAGAGAACAATCAAACTTAATTTATGAGGTTCAGACATTGTCACCTGGTCTAGTTTAGTTGTAAATGGGTCCAAATCCATTTGTTTTCCTTTAAAAGATAAAACTGTGATTATTTATTTTTTTAAAACATATCTGTAGTTCCTTCAAAAGGCAAAATACATGAAGTCTTTTTTATATTGGTTAAAAAGTTACAGGTTTCCTGGATTTGATGCCTGGTATATCTGCCCCAGTTGCGGAATAAATTTACAAAAGTAGGATAAAATGCCGTTTAACACAGAAACTGATGGATAACATTAGTTAAACAATTTAATGTTCATATAATTTAATTAGGGGCATTACCTAGGGAGGCATCATGTTAATATACATTGCTGCAATGGAGAGGGAGCAGTGAGATTGCAAACAGAAGGTTGAGTTTGTTTAGTTTGGGTTGTTGGTTATTTCGGTTGTTCCCCCCTCCTCCCCCTTTAAGTTAAAGATAGAAGTTAAAAAAGAAAAATCATTGGAAATAGGAAATATCAATGGATATGGAGGGAGTTACCTGTAATCACCAAGAAAAAAAGCTTGAGGGATATGGTCTCATGCTGTGAACATTTCGAAGATAACATTGTAAAAGAATAATGGGAATTCTTTATAATTTCTGATGACAATAAGACAAATATAGCTGCCAGAAGCTATGGGAAGGAGGTGGCAGTTATAATACATGAACATAATGGTAGCAAATAAATTTTAAAAAAGCATTAAAACAGATGAAAGGAAAGCTGAAGGAGGGGTGATCTTTATGGGGAAGAGAAAGCAAGTAAAAGCAGCAGTAGAAGTGGTCTGAGAAGAGTTGCTCCAGAACCAGATCATGAACATTATCATATTAACTCTAATATCGGAAAGAATAAGATATTCCATCTTAGCCCCAGACATATGAATATCTGTTTGGTACAAGAGACATATTTTTATATGTGTTTGTCTACAAATCCTATCTACAAATGTAATATTCAGTCCAAGAATACTGCATGTTATAAAAAAAATAATCAATCAAAACTGTATTATCTTGATCAAACACCGTGTTTGAAGACTTACATATGAGAATTTCCTAAATGATGGGACTTTCCTTTACAGAAAAGATATTATCTCAGATGTAGATTACATTCACTCAAACATTTTTATTTTATTCATTTTTATTCTTTACAATTATATCTTCCATTAAGTATTCTATAATCTGGTGATGAAGTGATTAATTCTGAAAGTTCTGAATCCTGTTTAAGACATTAATAATGTTGTGGTAGATTAGCTTAAGGCTTATTTTTCTTCAAATATGTAAGTTTCTGTTGTCTCTGATTTCCATCTCATTGGTGCCTCTGCATGAAGAAAACAACACCTTAGGTGTAAAACTATTGCTGCAAAAATTCACAATGTCTCAGTCAGAAAAAGTTTTCTACCCAAAGACTATAATAAAATAACTTTAATACCTAAATGGTTTAATTTCTGTTCATTGCTACTTCATCAAGTGAACATTCTTAATTGTTAGTAAAAATGCTATATAACTTACATATGCATGCTTAATATGGTTTTATTTAGGAAAATTTCATGCCTAAAATTAGAATTAGATCTCAGTAATTTTCATTTTTTGTTTTTTATTTTTTTTACCAGATTTTCCGACTATACTTTCAGTTTTCAAACTCTACTTTTTATCATCTGGTTGTCACTTTTGAACGAAGATAGCTCTAACAAGTATTGTGACTTAATATAACAAGAAACTGAATCAACAGGAGCAAGATGAAACTCTGTTTAAAGCTAGATAATCAATTGAAGTAAAGCAGTGACCCTCTGCTAAAGTGAATGGACTTAGCCTTATAAATGCAAGCTACAAATCCATTATTCAAGCAATTTTCTCTAGTTTAAATCTATGCTACATATTTACCTGCAAATCTAAGAGATCCCAAGCACCTCTGTTCCTCTTTTCATTCTGCTGTCCCTTTTTGCCTCTCCATCTTTCATTCTGCATGAATTTTTGTACAGAGGCACTTAATGCCAGTCAACACTTTTTTTCTAGAACAGAGTTGGTTCAATAATATCATTATATTTTTTGAAAAATTAGGTTTAATAAGTAAAGATAGTTAGCAGAAGCAAATGTATGCTATGTTGACTTACTACAAGATGTAAAGAAACTGACAAACTTCCAAAAACAGTCATTAAGAAGCATCCATCATTACTGAATAGGGGTTTTATTAGTGAGAATTTTGTTTGCTATGGGGATTCACCTTTCAAAAATATTTTGAAGAGGATGCAGGAAAGTTGTCCCAAAATATCAAGGGGGAAATGCTTTTTCAGTGGGACAATATTGTTTCAGAAAACTGTGTTTTTTCAGATAGGCAGATACAAAATGCCTTCCACATGGACAATGATTAAAGAAGGTAGTGACTAGATTAGTATTTGCCAGTCTAGAAAAGATAATAAGAGACAAGTAGGGGGATAGCAAAGCTGTGTGTAGATAGAAGAGGGAAGGAATGTTCATAGTCTCTTCAAATATGATAAATTGTGTAGATCAGCTAGAACTAGAAAGTAGCAGGTTCAGAGTAAACAGGAGGAGGTGCTACTTTACCTTAGTAGATCTAAGTGGTGGATTTCCTTGACAACAGACATTTCAGATGCTAAAAATTAACATGGGTGTAGAAAGTGCAATGATGGAAATTAGTGTTGAAAAAAATCAAAGGCCATTATATAAAATGACAGGATGTATCTCGATCAGGAAGCACCTAAAAAGAGGCTTCCAAGAGGGGGAAGATTTTGGAAAAATAGCACTATTTTCGCCCTGCTCTTATGTTTTTCCAAGCTGCCAGTTAGAGAAGATAATGGGCTGGAAACATGTTATGGTTGCTGTGGCCATCTCTTTCTTCATGATCTAGTTCCTTACAACACAAGTGTCTTACTTAAAGTACAAGCTACAGCATTCAAATCAGTGGCAAAAATGTAAACCCCATGGTTCACCTTTTACGGCAACTCCTATTCAGTCATCAAGTCTTTTGACCATAATACTATTTACATATTGTGTACCTGAGGCAGTAATCCCTTTACAATCAGAACTGCAAAAAAGGAATTTATCTCATAGATCATTATGTAATCTCTGTAGTCACATGAGCATTCATTCAAATATTTTTTCAGAGACTTTGAATCCGGTAATATTTTTTTTAAAATGTTCATTTAATAACATGTAGTTCTGTAAAAAATCTTTCTTTCGTGTCAGTAGCTAAGGATAACAAACTTTTGAATAAAATTGTCATTCCCTTTCCCCTAAAGATAATGCTTCATGGTTTGTTTTTTTAACAAGGTCTTATTTTGTTCTAAGAGTATAAAAAAAATCCTATGATTACAGCATTTTACATCTAGAAATCCCAATCCAATTTATTTAGTGTATTAATAAAGTCTCTTGACATTCCATTGTGATAGGGAAGCACTGTTTTTGCCCAGAGGAGTCAGAAGCAAAATGAAAAAGAGAAATAGCATGTTGACTCACTTGGGAACAACAAGAAATTGTCAATACAAGGCAGTGAATCTGTCTGAAAAAGTGCTGAAAAAATGGATAAGATAGTATGGAACATAGGAAGCAAAGGAAGATGGTAAAATTCAGATATTACATCCAAAAAATTTTATATTGCCTGTAAGAAATTCAGCTGGAGAATATTAAACACAAATAAACATTTCTGGGTTTTGGTAAGTTCTTAAGAATTTTCTCTCAGAATTTCAATTGAAATATGAGGAGCTATATGATATTATTTCTTACTGTAATCTTGATTTTTCCTTTTTAATTGATTTTGATTGCCATATTTTTTACTAAGCTCTCCCTCATGGCCTCATGATATGAAGAAGATCCATACACTAGACGAAATATAGTAGTATAATATTTATTTATTTAATTTTGGATATGACACAAATAAACGTATGCCAATAAGGTCTTCCCTTTGACTTCTATGAACTTCGGTTAATTCCCATACTGCTCAAACTCATTAATTGCTTTGTATTTCCTGAAAGAGTCTGCCATATAGTATGGATGGATTACTGGGAGCAATAGGCAGACTGTTGGAGAAAATCCACAAACAAAGAGCTTTTCAAACTGTTCTTCATCAGAATTTATGTATCTGATTGTTTCTCTTGATGGCTGGGAAAGTATCCAGGTAAACAGCATGTCAGGAGAAACTGCACATCTAATGACACTTGTATGTGGCATGTTGGCACATTCTAAACATTGAGGCTTTTCCATCTATATCTTGCTCAGTCTATTTACTTGTTGTATTTGCATTGATTTGCATTGATTTGAGATAGTTTGTAAGGGAACATGTTGAAGGGAACTTATAAGTTTATAAGGGAACATGTTGAAGGGAATTTATAAGGGAACATGTTTATTTTTGCATTTATTTGAGATAGTTTATAAGGGAACATGTTGAAGACAACTGCTGTATCATGTACCTCAGAACTTATTTGCAGGCTGTTCTTATAACTTTCTAAGTGCTGATAGATAGATTGGGTTTTTTTAGTAAAACAAACTAACAAACATTAACAAACATACAAACAAATTAAAAAAAAAACAGATCTGAGGCATCTAAATTTGAGTAACTATCTGCTGTTTGGATTTCTCTTTTGGAATTGTGCATCTAAACCCTGTATAGGGCTTTTACTTTCATAAACAGAAGTTTATATACTTAAGAGAATCCTAGACATCTCCATGTTGTCTGTGAAATATGACAGCAGCAGCTGGAAGATAAGGTTTCCATAGGGTGCCCCAAATGGTGCTAGGTGTTCACACATGTGCAGCTGAATTGCTTCCAGAGTTTCCAAGTGTTGCTGTTAAGTGCTAAAACATGAACCAGCAAGGTGCCTAAAAACTGGGCTTATGGTTCTTGACTTTATAATGATTTTATGTTTTTTCTAGCTTTCAAAAGTTTCTTTTTCCTGTGTCAAGTGAGGTGATTCTGAATATATTAATTTTTCTTTTTCTTTAGAGGAGCAGCATAGAGTCAGAAGTCTGTTTCCTCTTGAGTTTTTCAAAAATCAATAATGTAGTTTTATGGGAGGTACATAAGTCTCAGTGTTCTTGTGCTTATGGGCCTTCATCTGATTTTTTTTCTGTCCAGCTAGAATATTTACTAGACTATTTGAAGAGGTAGGCATGATAGAAAGTTGTTTTTCAAATATTTTTATATTACTAGACTTTGCAAGACTCTCACAAGAATCACAAAATGTGATTTGGAAGGGGTAGCTTCTGAAAAATCAGCAAAGGTGTACAGGGTAAGTTTCAGCTAGAAGTTTTTTTTATGTCAATTTCTATTCACAAAATTAAATCAAAATAAAAATGTTACTTCCAATCAGGGCCTGCATGCACTTATAGAAGTCAGCCTAGTTTTCATCCTAGTTTCAACACTGGCATGAGGTTGGACAAAAATCAGTAAATCCAAGTGAAGGTCAGGATTTATTAGCATAATCCCAATTAGGAACTAAATTTCTGGTACAAGGCCAGCTTGCTTTTCGCTATGAACAGAGGCACAGGTGCAGGTAACATAATTAATATAATTACTATAATTGTTGTAAAGTGTCCACTCTGACCATAGAGATGCTCTGCTAAGGTCTGTCTCATTTTGCGATCATTGCAGTTAATGGAAATTTTACTGTTGATTACAATAGGGATAAACTGCGTGAGCCTGCAGACATCATTTACAACCAAACCCAACTATAAACCTTCAGAAAAGACAACAAATGCCTCCTTCATTAATAAGTCTCGATACATTTGATTATTGCTACAGTTCTGCTATCACTATTACAAAGGATGGACGATTACATTAGAGAGTTCTATAGACTACTTGTAACAGAAACAGTTACACTGAACTGGTATGCTTAAGTAAGCTTAATTCTAATTACATTTTTTGTTCTTAGGTGGTTTGAAAACCCATGAGATGTGAATCCTACAAAACCAGTAGGCGTCTCAGTATATTTTCAGGATTTGTCATATTTACCTAAATGCCTTGTGATTTTCAAAGTTGTTCTTCATTGGCCTCTCTTCTCAGCAAAATTGCTATGAGCTTAACCACTTAGGCACTTAAATTTACACTTAGATTTATGACTTTATAATTTGAAACCTTATCCATGAATCCTTTTAGAACTTTTTGAAATGAGTGTTAACATCTAAAAGTCTTCAGAATATTTTGAGAAAAATATAATATTTCCTGAATGATCTTCTATTCAGAAAATAGAAATACATTCAAAAAGCAGAAAGAGGCAGAAGAGGAAAGGAGTTAACTTTTTTTTAAAGTAAAAATGACATGGGAAGACATAGAGGACTTTTATGATTCCATAATGGCCAAGATGTGTTACATTTTTCCTCATTAATCAAAGGGTTGAAAGCTGCAAAAGCTTCAATATCAAAAAAAGCTGCTCAGGGCCAGGAAAATGTCAGCCTTTCTTTAGAGGTTCAACAATATCCTTCTGCTTCTCATCTCTCATGCAGGCATTATGCTAGTCATTCAAATCCCTGGGATGTCTAGGATACTGACTTTTGTACAGCATCAAAAATACTGGGTCAACTGTGAATAAATGTAACAAAGAAGGAAAGAAAGTCTAGAGGAAAAAAATGGGTAAAATCTGTAGTTGGATGGGTATCATGCAGGTTTCTTTGGTGTCACAAGAATACCCCCCACAGAATATCAACACATATGTTCACTTTAAGGAGAATGGCCCAGCTTAGCAAAAGTGTAGGGTCAAAGATGAATATAGCATTCACATATAACAGCCAAATATAACAAAAAAAAAACCAAAAAACTTTCTGTGGAATAAACCTTGTCATTTTTGCTAGTGAATGAAAAGAAACTTACAAATGAAGAAGAAAACAATGAGAAAACTCATTAATCAAATTAAACCTTACCTTACCTTAATATTCAGGATTCTATCCAATTTTGCTAGAATACTATTGTCTTAGGATGGACTTTAAATCATGGTAACTTTTCATAAATGTAAAGTTTGGCTGCAAACTGAAAATTGGGTCAGAATACATTTTCTATACAAGACCCTGAGAATGCTTCTTGTTGTGTTTAAAATTAAATCCTTCTGCCATTCGTTTTAGATAAAATCCAGGAAAAATTTTGCAGACGTGGTTTTAAAGCAGATATTAGACAAGAATATATTGTTGCAGCTGAACTTCTTTTCAGCTGAGATTTCCTTTAGAAAAAAGTCTTTTGACTATGCTGTACTGATTTCATAGACTTTTATCCACATTTCCCTACTGTCTGTGTTCTCAAACTGGCTTCCAGGAGAACATGGGTAGCTTATACTCAGGCTTCAAGGATCATTTAGGCAATCTTAAAGGTTGTTGAGAGGAATGATCTTAAAAACATATTATAAATTCTAAAAATTGATATCTTTCAAAGCAGAGATGCACAAAGAAATATGTCATCTCACAGTTCTGTCATTTATCATATGTTTTTAGGAAACACTTTGGTTACTGGCTAATAAGCATGCATCACTGTTGTTTCATCAAACTTGACACATGACAGAGATCATGTAGGAAAAAGCAGTTTTATTTAAGGTTGTCCATGCTTCCAAGTTACTATATGCAGGGAAAGCAAAATGACAATGTACATTATCATCCAATTCTATTCATATATAAACTGTGGATCACTGGTGTACACTGTTTTGAATTAATAATGAAAGTGTACATCGTTAATAGCTGTCTGTAACTAGGCCTTCAGCAAATGGTTAGTTAAACTCATTTTTCAAATCCTTTCCAGTTAACATAAAGAAAATAACCTGATGAAAGTTTATTTTCTTCGGAGTTTCAGTTACTTTCATGATGAAAGAAATATCAATAAACCTGCCACCACTTTAAATTTTCTCTGGTTTTCTTCTCAATAGTTAGAAATAAGCCTAATTAAAAGCACTATTACTAGCAAAATCCTTCAGAAAATGGAACTATCTCCTCAAATGAATTAATCTTTTATTTATAACATTTTTATTATCTCAGTTAATTGCAGAAATATTAAAGCTTCAAAACTAGAGTTTCTACACAGACAGTTTATAACCAGATCTAGAAAGCAAAGAGATAATATACTCCAGTAATTTCTGATTTTCATTTAGGGGTTCAAAAATAATTTACACAGTGGCTTAGGAGCTGACCTGTAGCTCAAGCAGAGGTCACATAAGGCAGGTGCAATTCAAAGCTTGCTGAATCCAGAGAAGGAACAGCCTTGTCTGACTTGAAACTAGGTATAGAAATGACAGCAAGGACCGTTTATAACTCAAAGGAGGCTTCAGTGACAATCATAGAATCACAGAAACATAGAATCACAGAACAGTGTGTTGGAAGGGACCTTCTAATCATCTAATCATCTAGGGTCATTAATACAACCCACCCTGCAATGAGCAATTGCAGCTAGATCAGACTGCTCAGAGCCCTATCCAGCCTTACCAGTAACTCAGCAGAGTACCTTAAAACTTTCCTAACCTCAAACAGAACTCACATGTCAGTATACACACAGGTTAATTTTTTCTCTTTTGGTTCATAAGAATTAGCATGCTGAATGTATTTCCTGCTTCTTAAACTGTTGTATAGATTCTGTGTATTAAACACTCTTTTTGCTAGTCAAACACACTTGCTATGTTAGGTTTGAATAGGGACTCTGTGGTCTGCGGTGTTTTGTCACTGGCTGTGTAGAGATCAAAAGTTCTTTCTCTGTAATGGCTAACAAGCTGCCTGCAGAGCTGCAAAGGACTTGTGTGTGTGTGGGTTGCTCACTCAGCCGCTTTTCTTCTTCTGATGGCCCTGAAAGAGGGCAACATGAGCCTTCAGCTCCCCAAGCTGGGCAATACAGTGGCTCAGGAAGCAAGCTGCCCCCAGGAGTCCCATACTCAATTACCTTGAAACACTACCTGCACCATAGCTTAGAACGCTGACTCCTAGAAAGAGTGCTTTATGCTAGGGGACCTCTGCTCAGCAGCAACCTATGCATGTTCCAGGGTTGCATCTCCTCAGGTGACAGACACTGAAACAGTGAAAGCGCAGATGATATTTCATCGGTGCCATTACAGCAGAAGGATGAGATGCCTTTGCAGCAGCAGCTCCACAGAGCTCCCCCCTTTACAGGCTGTGGCTAAAATTGACCTGAAAGTCCAAGTAATTCTCAATGTCTGAAATGCTGATTTGTGCCATTTCACTGTCAACTTTTTTTTCCTGAAGGAGGTTTTTCTGCACTGTAGTATTTGGAAAGACTAGTGTGTCAGATCCTCCAGTCCTGTACAGAAGCATAACTTGATCTGTCATGCTGGATAAATGTTCATTAGTTCAATATTCAGTTTGGGTAGTCCAGACTCTACACACTAACACTGCACACAGTGGTGAATTAAAGGTATACGTGGGGGTAAAAAAAACTCTCAGGAAACTGTTGCAATGGTTACTGCTTTGTAGATCTCCAGTGTGACAATAATATCTTGCACTGTTCATAGCAAAAAAAAAGCATGCCTGCATCTGAAGCAAATATTTGGCAATTGTTTTGAACTAAGTGTTGTTACAGGATATGTTAGCTCACAATAAACAGGAAGATCTCTGATGGCAAGACAGATTTAGTCTAGGATTAAAAAAAAAAGGTATTTATGTATTTAGAAAATCAGATTCCCTCCAACATCAGACTTTCTATCCCACTTAATGGGAATCCAGAGCCCTCATACAAACATAAGATTGTTCCAGCCCCAAATAATCAGCACCAGTTTTTTTGGCCTATCTTGACCTTTCTGAAAAACACAATTTTCCTTCTGGTTTTTTTTTTTGGTTGGGTTTTTTTTTTTTGGCGGGGGGGGGGTGTTTTGTTCGTTTTTTTGGTTTGGGTTTTTTTTTCCATTGGATGAAACAAGACTGCTGGTTCCATCCTTTATAAAGTGAAGTTAAAAGCATAAGTTAAGATCTGATCAGTAACTCCGCAAAAATTGCGGACAAAAGTGTTGCACTCTAAACAGCTTAATCAGAACAGGTTAATACAGACATCAGATGGCTGTAGCTGCATTCCAGTGTGAGTGTGCACAGAGCTTTTCCCCCTCTTTTTCTCTGCTTTGTTTGACTCACCTACTGTAAGGTTACATTTGCTAATGAAAAGAAAATTCTCCAGAGCAGTGTACCTTTGCACTGTGGAATGCACAAAAGTACAAGAGAGCGTGCCCACATGCGGACAAAGAAGAAGGAGGAGGAACTATGCCCTGCTTCAGCTACAATGAAATCCTAGCTGAAATAATTGTCCCTAAAACTGAAAACCTGCTAGGCATCTTGTCAAAACAGAGTATGACTGTGAGCTGGAGAAAAACATCTGACCATAAGAATGAAAGATGAAAAAAACTTAATGAATATACAAAGCAATTTCTTTTAGCTGCTGAAAAGTACTTTCAAATATTTTCACTCTGGTGTGTTGCAAACCCTGTTGGCAAAATTATTAGGGACTCAGAAACAAAGTGTTGATTACTCCTTGATTTTATATTACCAATTGATACTAGGTTATTTTAAAGCTGGGTGAATAGAAATGAAAACAGAATCCATTAAAGGTCTCTTTCCACATAAAAGGACAAACTGAAAACACAAGAAAGAGGGGAACAGTGAATTAGACAAGCAGTTATTTCAAATAACATTACTATCTCTTCATAGATAAAGCAAAAATATGCACACAGTGTACATCATCTTGCTTACAAAATGAGGATTCTTCACAACAGGAAGAAAAAAGCCAAACCAAAACCCGGTCTTAATCCCATACTCCACACTGTACAAACCTGCCAAAAGCTTTATCATGCTATTTGGTGTTACAGTAAAGACATACTGCATACTATTTCTTCTCTTCATCTTTCCACCTGCTCCCCCTTGCTGTCCATAGCAACATGAGAACTACGTTGACAGAATTTTAATGTTGCCGTAAAGCATTCAGAATTACAAAACCAGTATTACCAGGAACATTTTGGCCTGCTGATGTGCATGTTTTATTCTATATAAATTTAGGTTATATGATCACATATTAGTTCTGTAGGTGCCGTCTTTTAACTGGCACAGGTTTATTCCCCAAAGGGATAAGCACCTTTTTACTATTTCAAAAGATGTATATCTTCAGGTATTGTGTCCAAACAGCAGTGAGGGTGACAAGTCTTTGCCTTTCTTGTCTCCAAAGGAACCACAGCAGGGGTAAGTTCGTATGGCCCTTAAGTAGGTCTATATATACTGGTTTAATAACAATTTTTCCTAGGGGATGAAACTGCTCTGATGAGGAAACCTCAGAGTCAAATCATTTGGATATCCAGGGAAAGCTTGAATAGCTTGTATGAATCAAGCCTAAGTGTCATATCTTTTGAGCTCTTCCTGATACTAATAACAGTAACACAGACAGCTTTGCTCTTAATATAATACTGTTATGCTGATGCAGCAGAAAATGAGAACCAGTCAATTTGCCCTTCCTTCAAAATACATCAAAGAGTATGTTTTCTACAGATACTGGAAACATTTCTTTCTCCTTTGAGGTGCCAATGGAAGTGTCATTTTTAGATGTATATCTCTCATAAGCAATTCATTGTAGCAGACAAACTGGATTTTTCAGGGTAGCAAATGTGTCTAAGAACAAAAATATTCCTGTTCTTTTCTTAAGTTTAGATCTTAGAATAATCATAAGAGGTATCCCATGGTTGTTGAAAAGAAAAAAGAACTATAGAGAACAGATGCAACTCTGTAGCCAGAGTTAATTTACTTGGGTTTTTTATATTTGGTTTGTTATTTTGTTGTTTTGTGGGTTTTTTTGTTTCTATTTTTTTATTTTATTTTATTTTTTTATTTTATTTTATTTTATTTGTTTGTTTGTTTTTAAGAAAAAATAAAAGCCTAATCAGAGGCTTTTTTTACTAAGTTGTTGAAGACTGTAGTTAATATCATGTTGTCTTAAATTTTCTTAGGATTATATTTTTGTTGTGATCCGTTTAATCATCAGAAAATTGTAACTGTACAAGTTGCATTTCTATAGAAAGTTACCTTAGAACTCTACCAGATGTAAATGGTGACCGTAGAGGGAACTGGTAGAGTTGTTACTTTGTCAGATGAACACAGAAACTTTTATCATTAATCTCAACCTAAACACTCCAAATTCTATTTCAACCTGTAGCTGTCTCTAAAGACGAAAGCCTAAATGGACAGCAGTTAGATCACACTGTTAAGCACATTTAGAAACTAAATTTAATACAGAATGTGACTGTTTGCCCAGAAAGCAAACATTTACCTGCACACCCTCTGAGTTGGCTTTAGTTGAAACTAGTCTATACCATTAAATCCTTATTTTCCTGGGTTTTTCAATAGCTGGAATACCATGAGAACTGAAACATCTTTAAGACAGCATTTTTATGTTGACTTTTGTTTTAATTGCTATCTTATTTTTTTGAAAGGGTTAAGAGGTTATTGATTTCAGGTATCCTTCTACAGTTTTCAAAAAGTATCTGATGTTTTGAATAAATTTCCACTCTTATTATGATTGTGAATTGATAATTAAAATAAGATCCCTTTCTAGGAAATTTGATTATCACAGGCTTTACTTTTCTGGGTTTCTCTTGACCTTAATTAATCTGTGCTGAGTACTTTTATGGTACATATCACACAAGCTAGCCTTGGGGGGTGGTGGGTGCGGAGGGGGGAAGAGACTGTGAATTAAACTGTGTTTTGATTCTCTCTGTTCTAAAATTATGGATCACTTCAATGCTATCCAAGCCTTTTCTTCCATGGATAATTAAATATTGAAAAAGTATGTTCTGGATTTAGATCTAAAAGTCATTCAGTCTTAAGCATATTCTCACCTTTTTGCAGAGTCATACAAGATCTTTACAGCTCCAGAGATCTGGTGAAGCATTGCTTGTTTGCAGAGTTGTAAGAGGAAACAATGTCTGAAATAGGTAGAAGTCAGGTCAACAAAAAGCCTTCAACATTTGCAGAGCAGAGTGTTGCATTGCATTACGTTTTGCTACATGAAAAAGTCTTGGAGTGAATGATTGATTCTGCCCATACAGTCCATGAAGGCTCCAGGGTCATAGAACAGATTTTGTAAAAGCAAATACATTGATCAGATCATAGCCAATGGGAAGCCCTGAGGAAAACAGAAATAGGCTCAGCTCTGTTTCTCCCAAAAACTTTGGCAACTAGCTACAAGATTCAGAATCGTGTTTCCCTTTATATCATACATTAGTATGTGGTAGTCCATACCTTTTCCACAGAAAGCAATAGTAACAAAGGCAACGGACGCAGCTCACTATAACAAAGATTTAATTACACCAGAGAGTGGTTATTGTCTGCTAGTCTGGTCACTCCCTGGAGATCTTGGAAGACAAAGTTCTGACTCAGTAAGTATTTAATACATAGTATAAAAATGGTCCCCCTAAGATGGATTGGAGATACTCAGCACACATAAAATATGCTAGAAAATATAGAAGTGGTATTCTAGTGGAAGTGACATTTTCTTTGGAAAACAGTAAATGAAAAATTTCTAAATTTCTAAATTTCTTTTAAAATACAGTTCTAATAACTAATTCCCCCTAGTATTGAGGACTGATGATCTATACTAAGTTATTATACAGCCTAGTAATTCTAATGTGCTATACTAAGTTATTGTACAGCCTAGTAATTCTAATGTGTCTGCTACTAGCTCAGAAGAAACACAGGAGTTGATCAATTCCATTTGTAATTACATTTGGGAAAAGGGATTGTTGAGACAAATATACTCAGTTGTTTTGTTCCCGTGTGTCTAACATGCAATTAATCACTGAACCAATCTCTCCCATGCTTTTACAGTATTGATCAATTAGAACCCTTTTCTAAGTCTGCAGAGCCTAGTCCCAATGTCAGGGTCCTAAAGAACACAAAACAAAAGCACTAACTTCATGAAACAATTTGTTATCATACCCTTGAGGTACAGAGTCAGCATACTACTGTATATGTGTGAGTGTCATAATTACCTAAATTGAAATTTCATATTTCTCATTCATTTTGCTAGTGTACATTTTATTTAAAATGGAGCACTGGAGACTTTCTTTTAAATACTAAAATATGTAAATTGACAGTTTTTCGTCCCAGACACTATATTCTATTGTAACTTTAATAAGGTCTTTTCAAGGAGAAATGAAGTGGATCCTTTTATTTAAGAAGACACCTTTAACCTTCCCATAACATCAAATAACATAAAGCTTATAAAAATGCCAAGTTTATATCCATCTATAGTAAATTGTATATACATCTGAACAAAGGCTTCCATTATTGCAGGGTTCATTCATATTATAACTTTACTCCTGTCCTTATTTTTCATCCATTCACAAACCTCTTTCTTTCAAAAAATGGGGCTTTAGCTCCCGCTTTTTTGGCTTGGTAAAAGATACATGAACATGACTTCCCAGATCTCATGATTATAGAAACTGTAGCCTTTAAATCCTAGTAAAAGGAATTAAATAAATCAGGGTGAAAAGAAGTATAAAAAAAAGGTCTAGTTTATTCTCCTTCAAGACCTGGTAACACAGGAGAACAGATTAGTGTCTTCCTCATGACAACAGTCCTGAACATACTTGAGTACATATGTATACTGCAGCTCTTTTTTCTTCCTACAGTGTAAAGCCAAACTGTTTGAGCTTTCCTTATAGTTCATATTTTCTCAGTCTTAAAATTATTTAATTTGATCCCGAAGAAGAGAAAAGTTCTGCTATGCACAGCAGACAACTCCTACGTAGTAGAATTGCTATGTTGTAGCTCATCTTCTCTTCTGAAATACAAAAGTCATGAGAGAGGTTCCCAAGAGGTAATACACAGAAACTGATGGAAAGACCATACATACTGTGCATTTATCAATGGGATTTTGGAGGGATAGATTTAATAAGATTACAAAGCAATTTGACTTGGATACAGTGCAATGTAGAATTTTCATTAACTTTTAATGGAATAAGGGCATACATTTAAATAGATTTTCAAGTAAACTATACTCAAATGTATTTTCAGTTTTTTCCAGAACTGGCAGACTGTCAAAGTAACCATACAGAGTAGACAAATGATGTAAAACCAGAATTCAAAATTTCAATAAGGATAAATACAACTTCCAATGTTTTCAAAATAGAATTAATCAGCTCCACAAATACAGGTTAGGGCACAACTGGCTAAACAGAAATTTTACAAGAAAGTTGGAGATTGTTGAGTCACAAACATAAAACAATGTCATAGTATTGGGAACAAACACAGTAATAGTTTTAAGATTTATTAAAGAAGCATAGATTATAAGACCTATAGGGCAAGCCCAGTATTTCCATACTAGCTCTTTTTTTACAGAACCTAGCAGTAAGAAAGGCAACATTAATTTTTTTCACAAGAAACAATTTTAAAAGTGATTATTGTCCGCTAGTCTGATCACTCCCTTGAGGTTATGGGCAACAAGGCTCTGACTACTCATATAGTATAAAAAAATGGGGTAGCTTCCTTGATAAAATTTAAAGCCTCAGCCAAAGTAAGGAGTCCCTTTTCAAGCACCATACATTGATTAAAAAAAAATATGAAAACTCTATAGAAAGACAGCTAAGTATAAAAATTTAAGGCTGTGAAAAACATGATTTGTAAGAAACCTGCAAGACATATTTTGGTTTAAGGAGAAAAAACCCCGTGAGGATAATCAATACAGAGGGAAGAAGAAAATAATTTTTTGCATGGCCATGGTGAGCATAATGGGCTAACAAGGCAAGAAAAGAGACACCTTTTTCTTCAAGAAAGACTTCTTAGTGGAAATGGTGCTGAAGGGTAGGGATAAACTGGAAAATGGGGTTGTGGGGAGTCCATTTTTATAAGGTTGGGTTAGATAAACTTTTACTGGAAATGGCAGCTACTGCTGGTTGTAGTTTAGAAAAGAAATTAGGGAATATAATAGAAAAGAAATTAGGTCCCTTCAGGCCTTGTCCCTTCAGCTTTCTAGAAATCTCTGAGAAAGACGCAGCACATTCAGGATTATTTCACTAGGTAGCCAGAGGTCCATCAGGAGTACCACACATGAACAATATTAAAATCATTAACAAAGTCTTTCCTTAATGAGTCACAAATAAATCATGAAACATGAAGATAATTCGTGAATGGAAGTAATACCTGTAAGAACAGTTACAAGTACAGTTTGAGCACATTAGACTTATTATTTGTTATTTCACAGGGCTTGCAATGCTCAGCTGGACACTACGTCCGCATTGTAAGTGCAAGATAATTTGCATACTTCCTGCAAACTCTTGTACACACTTTTAGCTATGGCTTTAATAATTTTGTAACTATTACATCATTATTTGGAAAAACAGCCAGAGAAGACAAACACCTTAAAGTCGAAGTTTCAATAAGATTCTTGCATGAAAAGAAATTTTAAATTATATTTTTCCATGTTTCCTTGTTCATTAGTTAAGATGTAATTGCACTGTTAGTCACCTTTGTAGCCTTCATTTTCTTAAAATACAACAGCTTATAATATCTTAATTTGTGAAGAAGTTACAACAGGACAAAATCTCCTTTTCATATTTGTTTGCTATTTTGTAAAATTTCTGTGTATGAAGATCCTTTGGAAAGTTTAGAATAGGAAAACAAAGCAGAGAGAAATGAGCAAAGAATAAGTCTTTGCACATTGCTGTATTTATTAGAGGAAGTAAGTTAAAAAGTAAAATACTTAAAAATGAAAGTGGGAAAAAAATTAAAAATGTTTTTTGAGAACTGAGAGAAAGCATTAAATATATTATAAGCAAAAGAAATCTGAATTTTATTAAAAAGCAATGTTTCACTAAAAAACATTTTCTTATTGAAAAACTATTTAATAGAAGTCTGGGTAAGTTCTGCTGAACATTTTGTAGAAGTTTTACTTCTTTGTGTGCTTAATAATATACATTATGGTAAAATATATTAGTCTTGTCTTCTTTAAGCTGAACAAACCTATTATCCTCAGATGTTCACATTGCAAGTCACACCCTCTAGTCCTTTTAGAATCTTTGTTGCCGACCTTTGGACACATTCTAATATTTTTTTATCCTTCTTATATTGCAGAGCACAGAAATGCACACAGTACTGAAGGTGAGGTCACACCAGTTCTTAGTTACAGTGGGACAATCACTTCTTTCCATCAGTTACTCATACTGTGCTTAATGCAGCCCAGGGTACAGTTGGCCCTTTTGGTTGCCAGGACACATTGTTTAGTCATATTGAGCTTACCATCAACCAGGAATACATACATCTAGGAATACATCATCCAGAATCTGACATTTGTCTTTGCTAATTTCATAAGGTTGCTGATTGCCTAGTGCAGCCTATCAAGGCATTCCTAATTTATCAAGGTCTCTCTGTAAGGGCTCTCTCCAGTCAAGGAAATCAACAGGTTCTTCTAATTTAGTATTGTTGGCAAACTTAGTGTGCACTCAATGCTGGTGTCCAGGTAATTGAAAATATTGACAAGAACTGGGCCTAAAACTAGAACCCTGTTGAACACCACTGCTGGATGTCAAGCAGATGTTACCCTGTTTACTATGACACTTGGAGCCTGACTCAACCAATTTTTCACTCATTTTGTTGTGTACATGCCTAGCTGTATGCTGGACATTTTATACAGAAGGATATTGTGAGAGACAGTATCAAAAGCTTCGTTAAAACAGAAAACCAAAACACATGCACTGCCTTCCTTTCATCCACTAGGCACGTAACCTTGTCATAGAGGATACCAAATTAGCAACATCTATTGGCTGCTCAAGGAGGTGGTGTTCTACACCCACTTATGTCCCTGCCATGTAAAACGTTACTTACTTTCTTCCCAAAACAGAGCCTCTGTTTTTGAGAGAACTCCTAGAGAGACTGGACCCCTGCCAGGGATGTCTGACAGACTCCAGACTCTGTGGCATGATCACCTTCAAAGTGGGACTTTGTCTGCCATTGATACCTCCCACTTCTGGAAGCAGTTTTGACTGGCCCCACTTTTGGGAGCAGTTTGATGAATGTTATACAGGTACTATTTTAAGTAATAAATACATAGGCACACATGTAAGTAATTAAGTATAAATAAGTTTGCTGCTTTACTAGTGGTTATTTTGTCATAACCTTTAATATCAAAATATACGTTTGCTGCTACAATTGAAATATATATATTTGCTTTCCTGGTAATAATTTTGTAGTAACTTGACATATACTCACTTTAATAATCTTAAGTGTACTCGGGTTTTAGTAGTAACTTGTACTAACCTGTAATAAAGAAAATTTAGGAAATAAAACCTCTGTGTTTTTGTGCTGTACAGAATCATACAAACCCACCGTTGTGATCTTTACATACCCACAGGCTCTGTAACCCTTCAGGTCATGACATCTTCAGCACTTTAAAATTACAGAATAGGTATTAATGTTTTTTTTTTTCTAAATCAGTAGGTGAAATTCAAATGTATTTTTTTTATTTCTTGAACAAAATTTACTAGAGAAATTTTATTGGCAAAGAATTATTTTCACCAGTGCCTGCACCCACTCTTTGAATTTACCAGTTTGTAGTCACAATCTCATCCCTGAATTAATTTTGTTGCATGGAATGTTCTAAAAGCTGAAATTAAATTGAAATCAATAAACGGTTCCAAGGGATAAAAAAAAAAAAAGGTCAAAAGGAAAAATAAAAAGTTCACTTTATATATTTAAAGTATAAATATTTCTTATTTCTATTTTCATAAGTTATTTAGTGTTGGAATTTGCCAAAAATAGAAACAGTAAGAATAACAGATTGAAAAAAATAGTCACAATGTCAGCCACTATAGTTACCTTTCAGGCTGTTGATCACAAACTTAGAAGAAAATACTTAACAGAGCTAAGGAAAATATTTTGATTGACCTAAAACTAATTTTGCAGGAGATGAAAACCTTTCAATCAGATGAGAACAACATACATCAATCCATATTAGTTCTTCCCCATTGTTTGTCTGGCCCAGTTCTTAAATGTGTTTCTCAGATGATTTCTCCTCCATATCTACACACATCCTCTAGTTTACCCCTACAGTATTTGCATAATGGTGTGTAATTAGAGATAGGTATAGAATATGAAAGCTATGGAAGAAAATTCTCTCACTTATCTTAGGGAAAAGAAAATTTATTTTTAGTTTGTTTAATCAGTGTACAAAGACATACCGAAAAAGTTCAGGACTATTGTTCTTGTGATAAAGACACCCTGACCAATCTGAAAGAATAATTAAAAGTTTTTTTTTTTTATAAAAAAAAACATATCGCAGTGGGAGAAGAGGTATTTATATAGAAGAAAACAGATTCATTTTCTCATTAGAAGTAGGTTAAAATCTTTTTTTGTTTAGTGTGGATAATATAAGACGCTGTGTTGGATTATATCACCATGGTCTTCATTAGGACTAGAAATACATAATCCTACTTTTACACAGGATGTTTCAGTTTCATTAAAACTCGAAGATTTATACCTTCTGTACATCAAAAGTGTTTGATGTTTGACTAGTTACCTAGTGTTTTTCTGTAAACTGCATACCACTAAACTTCAGAATAACCCATTAAAAATACCGTCAATTTCTTTTGTAACAAGATGCACACCATTGATTTTTCAACTAACAGTAAATTACTTCCAAGCATGGAAGTAACTTTTTTATTCTGTAACCGGAGAGAAAATAGCCTAAGCACCGATTTCCATTAGAAGTCTTCATTCTTTTCTTACCATAAAAGGCTGATATTATTCCCTTTCCTTCTGAATAGCAGTTCAGAGTATTTGGAATTGTGAGGACAGTTTTACTACATTTCTTCTAGTTGATTGCATGGCCTCAGAAGCTGTATGCATGCTATTGCAAATAGAAATATTATTTTTTTTCTAAAGCAAGCACTTCATGTATTTACCTTTCCTAGCAAGATCAACCCTCATTTTCAGAATTGCTTTCACCAGCAGGTTCAGTGGCTTAAAATACTGTCCTGTAGCAGTCTCATAATTTCACCCATGAATGGTAGAAAACACTGGTTGTGTTTGCTTTTCATATTGATAGGCTGCTTTTCAAAGAAGAAACATCATTTTTGAAAGAATGGCTGAAAACACTGAGTCTATTTATGCTTTCCCTGTTAGAAGCTTGTTTCTTCCCTTCCTCAAGCACCATTTTTGCTTGCAGGTAATAAATGTAGTTCCTTTCTAATTTTGAACATTCTGAAAACTACCACTATGCCATCTCTGCCAAGAAATAAAGAGTTACCTCTCCTGTATAAAAACAAAGGCTACCTTTTCTTTTTAGGAAAAAAAAAAAATCTTTTTGAGGAACATCTAGAATTAATAGTATACCTGGGAGATTCACTGAAATTCAAAAGTAATTGATACTCAGGAAGAACAATTTGTATTATTTAATAGAAAAATATTCTATAGAGTCAGTAAAGGCAGTCAACTTATTATAATCTGAAGTAATTAAATAGGACTTGGGCTCGTGCTTGTCTAAAAGTCTGTGACTAAACATTTATTCAATATATGTGATTAAAAAGGCTGATGCCTCAAAATATCACATGCTAAACATTTTGTCTTGAGTTATCTGGGGGTTGTATTATGCAGAAACACCTGAATTTTGACAGGCTTAAGTATGCTGATACTCTTAGATAATGACTTCTGGTAGTTCTCTGAAGATGCCTAATAGACATTGAATCCCATCGGTTACATTCCTTTAAAAGAGAGCATCAGGGTTCTCCTTACATGATATCCTAGTGTTCAGAGAATTTTTTGAAATAGCAAGGAAATTATTAGTTGTTTTTTCCCCTGCACCTTTAAATTCTGTGTCCTAACCCTCATGTTATGGTCTCTATTGCCAGGATGAGATACCTGAATTATGTCTCTATGCAAAGTCCAAGCTAGCAAACTGACAGCACATAGATGTGAAGCTTAAGGTCAGGATGGTTTCATTAGTGCATTTCTGCTCCATCATATCCAGTTATGATACCCAAAGACCCTTGAGCAACAAAGTTTAATAAATATTGTAAACAAAAAGGACTCACTTTTGACCTGTACAGGGGAGAAGGGAAGAGGACAAGATGACTGGGGTCTGTGGCATGAAAGGGCAACATTCTGTCCTCCCCTCATTTGCCATTCTTCTCTAATTTGTACTCTTCATCCACCCAACCATGCCAGCACACTGTTAATGCACTGGTTATGTCCCTTTGTTTTCTCCTTCAGATTCACAAAAGATTTGTCACAAGAAATGGTTATTCCATTCTATTATATATTTAAACTATGTTATTTTAAGCTTTTGAAAACACAGCAAAAATAGGCAAGGTGAATTATTATGAGGCTATAAAATAAGAACAATAATTATATGCACATCTCAAATGAGAACAACACAAATGAGTTTAATTACAGGGTAACAGAGATTAGAAACATCAGTTCTTTGAAAACTTCATTCTTATGATGCCCATTTTTCATTTTCTGTGTTTTTTTAGAAAGCCAACGTGCAATCAAAGATAGTAGCAAAGAGGTATTGTGGTATTCTGAACCACAGTCACAAGCATTCTTGAAAACTACTACTAGTAGCTGAAGGACATACTTTATCTAAATCCTTAAAGAACAGCTGTGGAATGGAGTCCCACAAGACACCATTCATGGTCAAATGTGTTTTGTCTCTCTGTAGTAAATATTACAGAAACAAAGCTGATATGGATTGGCACAGGTTCTTGGCAGATATTTGTTGATGCTTCAAAATCCATTTTAATTTTGGATCGTATTTTAATTGAGTGTGTAGAGATACACTAATGTTTGGCATCCTTTCCTTCTCCAGACTCTTTTTCAAAGAACAATGGCTATCATTTGATGACATGCCTACTCATGGTTCAGTCTGTTTGGAAGAAGCTTAAGGAAAATATGATCAGGACTGGGGCATTGGAGAACTGTTATGTGAAAGATATCATTTGCAAGATCATTTTGTCTTTCCTGTTCCTGCAGAAATCATTGATGCCACCCCACACATGCTCCTCCAATGTGTTTTACTTAGCCAATTCCTGCTTTGTATGTCATACGGCAGTGTTTATGTTACCAACATCACAAAGATAAGACATGTATAAATATAGGCAAAAAAATAAATACTCAAAAACTACTAAGGAATTAGTAAATGCTTTATCATCCACAGGAAACCTTTTCCCTTACTCCTGTGAAAGCACTAATAGATACTCTACCAAAACACATGCATGTACTTTACCACATAATATGTATTTTATAGTTCAGATCAAAGTTTGCATATGTCAGTTTATAACTTCACTTATATTAACAGACTCTATGAGATCAAATCCATGGTACATGTCAATTCAATGCTTTTTATAAATAATTCTATTTCTTTCATTTTGTATAGGGAATCTTCATTCCCCTCCCCTAGAGAAATAATGATAGTGGATGAAATGAATTTCAGTGCACAGTGCAAAGACATGTTTACCTCTCTGGGGGGATCTGAAAAGGACATGATTGTTTTGTTGGTTTTGTTTTTGTCTTCTGTATAGGGCTACATTTTAATTCTTCTGAGCAAAAAAATCCCCATCACTGGAAATGGCTACATACACAGTGCTTCTTTAGACAAATGAAGTATTTGCCTACTGAATTTGTTAGTAGTTTTGCCTACATATTGCTGAGCCAGTCTTATATCATATTCCTTCCTTTCCTTGGTGAATAAGGTTGATCCAGATCCTTACTTTCACCTTACTCAACCAAGAAGTGCATTGGTTTATTGTGAACTCTTCTACAGACATAAATGTGATACAGGAATAAAAGTTTGTTCTACTGGCTGTAGTTGAGGAATATAATCTAATGAAAAAGACCTCTATTTCCTAACAAGGCTATTACTTTAGATTCCTGCTGAGATATCCATGAGAATCTACACAGATGGTAAAGGCATTCCGTTCTCGCAAATGTGCATAAATTACCTTATACCAGGGTACGGTAGGTGAAGACAGATATGAAAAGAAAGGACTCTTAATGCCATGTATCTTATTTGGAGGCAGACGCAACTGGATGGCCTGTGATAACACGCCATTAGGGCTAATTAATTGGCAGGGAAGTGCTTGGAGGATGAAGGATGGAAGGGTATAATGAGTTTCAAATATGTGCCTGGAAGTGACACTTTTAGGCATGAAGAGGGTGGAGAAAGACTTGCATGTCATACATTTTCACAGAAGAACATTAGCAATGCCATCATTAAGATTCTAGAAGATTTTATTTTGACAGAAATATGAAGGTAATGTAAACATAAGAAAAAACAACCATAAACTATATCCATTAAACTTGACATAGAACTACACATCTTATTCTTGCATTGGCATACATTTGATTGCCACAGACAAGTCTTTAAACTGATCACATATTTAAAACTGCTAAGTTTCTCCCCATCTTTTCAACAATCTCTGTAGGAAACTATGTCTGTGTTTTGCTTCATGCATTACTTCATATATTCCAAGATATTACCCATCAGGAATACTTTCCTCATCCCCTTCTCATTTAAGGCTCCATCTCTGAATATGCCTATGTGAAGATGATGTATTTATCAGTGTTGACACTGTTCACTCACACAGCAGTTAAGATGGCATTCTTGTTTGCTTAGGCTTTCTGACAACATATCAAAATCATTGAGACAGCTTGTAGAATGGGATGCTCTCCAACACAAGTGCAAGTTAGCTGATTCTAATTGGATATATGCAAACCCTGAAATTAAGACATTATTTTCTCTGTAATCATTTCAGGAACACACTGTTGTAAAAAAATATATCCACTTGTTTGTTTTGTTTCTTGTGTTCTCCTGCTTGCTCATATGTAGTTTCCAAGTAATCACTTGATAAAAAATGATCTCATTGTTTTTTTAATTTCTGACAATGGTTCTGGGTAGCTGTTAGAAAGACCGCAGTTGTTTTTTTGTTGTTTTTTTTTTTTCTTTAATATTTGCAGTCTGCAGAGAGAAAGGCTATTTCTTTTTGCAATTATTAACAGGGTCTGAGAAACTGACAGAAGAATCCTAGATGTCATGAAATACGTTATGCTCAAAATACGTGTAAAGAAGCAGCTATGCTTTTCTGGGTCTTTTAGTTTGCTTTAGTCTAGCTGGAGTCTGTAAAACTGGTCAATCACATAATACTTCACCAAAAATAATTGCAAGTCTTCTCTTTATGGAATTTTTATAAAATGGTTGTGTGAGAAGACATTTTTAGCACAGTCTCTAGCCACAAGAGCAAGGCAAGCTATTAATATTTCCCCTTCCCTCAGAAACCACCGATTTAAAAATCAGCAATGCAGACAGATATATTTCATATCTAGATTTTATCAAGCAGCTGACACAGAGCCTGCTGCAGTCGCTGGAATGATTCCCACCTACCCCAGTGGTTTTCAGATTAGGGCCCAGATGTCTCTGAACCTATTGTGTTTAGCAAAACCAATTCACTCAAAGAGCAAATTATTCATCTGGATTGTGTGTCCCCTGGGGAAGACCCAGGCCATACCAGGAAAACTCAGACTGAAAAGCACTGCAGTAAGTCATGCCACCAGGAGTAAGACATTAGATGGTTATTGAACACTGCATTTTTTTTACGTCCGAACAGTAACAAGTGCTTTCAAAGGCTTCCAAACTCAAGCATAACAGTTTAGCATGACACACCATCCTTCTCACAAGTATCACTAAACATTTTACCACAAGAGTTAATTGTAAATTCACACTTATATAGTGTGATGTGCTTGTGTTAATACATGGGGGCAACTGAGAAAGCACTCAGGCTCCTGACTTGTAAAAGTTCATCTACAACTGCTTACTGGAGTCCATAATATGACTGTTGCAGTGGTAGATGAGGATCTGGATTTTACGTGGAAACATACTTTCAAAAGGGGCAAAAGGTTGCCAGAAGTGTATATTGTCTATCTGCCATTTGGCAGACTTGTCCTTCTCCCCCCACATCAATAAGCAAAAGGCAGCTTCCTCCTGCATTTCTAAAGTTACTTGAAAAAAAAAAATCTTGGGCAAAGATCCTTTCTTTCCCCTCTCTCCCCAGCAGATTTTAAAGCCAAGTTATTCATTGAATCCATACAGTGATTTGTGTTACCAGAGTGGCTGATGACCTTGGGTTTGTGGTAAAGTGCAAACATTTTCTGGCTTTTAGCACAGCTTAATGTTCACTGAAGAATGTTTCAGTCAGGACTTCTCCACCACTAATCACCTGATTATACAGTCAGGGAACAGAAACTCTGCCACAGGACTTCAGGGGAAGAAAACATGTTCTAAATTTCAAATAACAAGTTACTGAAGTCAGGGGCTCATCAGCAATTCCTTAGCGCAGTACTGTTACCATCAGATGTTTGCTGCTTGTTTAACAATTTGACAGATATTGATGACCAATTAACAAGCCTGTTTACAGCACCCATGGGGAGAGAAGACTGTATTGCTGTGGTTAGCAGAGATAAAGTTTTGATGCAAGAATTAGAGTGAGTGTTTAGCCATATCCCCTTCCCAGCTGTGGCAGCATCAGTCTGTCCTTGGCCGCCTAAGAAGCCGCTTATGCTGAGGACTTAAACTGGTGTTGTATGCTAAGAAGCAAATGGGAATATGTGGAAATTTGGTTTGCAGAAATCAGTAAACCTTGAATCTTTTTACCATTTCTCACGTCTGCTTTTATTTAAAGCTAGGTAAATCCAGGGAACTGTATGATGTGCTTGGAAAACTGAACAATTCACACAATTTAGACTGTTAAGCAATGGGAATTACCAAATTACTGCTGCTTCTTTCCTAGAGAAAATTCAATGTTTTCTGCACATGAACCAAAACAGTTCAGTTGCACAGAAAGATATAGATATCCAAAGGTTTAAAGAAGCTGGTTTTTCTCACCAGGACTTTTAATTTCTTTGTTTCTAATGACACGTGTTTTTTACTTTCCAACTATTTTAGGATGTGCAAGGTGAAGAATGAATAACCTTGAAATTATAATAGAAAATGAAAATATTTTAGGATTCTTTGCTTGGTAGATCTTTAGCATCAAAAAGTTTAGGATACTATCTTTAAGACAGAAAAGTAAACTCTGGATATCAATGTTCCTGAGGTGATAAAATGTCTGTCAGTTAGGGCAGAAATAGTTTTGGCAGGCTTATTTTGGCCTCAGATTACGTACAAATATGATTTTTTTTAAAGTTAACTTAAAGGCAAGGCTAACTGGTCAGTGAGATCAAGGTAATAACCTATTTTGAAAATTCCAGCAGCTTTCAGGTATTTATCACCGAAAATATATTTAATTTCTTTTTTTCATATAAATTGTTACTGTTATTATAAAGCAGATTTTTCTTATTTCACACATTTGAAACAGTACTTTAAAACAATTTAAATACATAGGTGTTTTTTTCTTGAATAAATAAGGTATTCTTTAAGCCACTTGGTCCTATATAGAATTTTAATAAAATGGAAACAAACAGGAGTTTTAGGGTATTCTCTAACACTAGTAGTTTAATTTTTTAACCTTTACCTTTGTTGGCTGCTGCAGCAAAAATCCAGAGTTTAAGATATTACCAGCATGTACAGGCAACACTTCTGTAGCTGTCCCATTTTCTTTAGGAAAAATAATTACATTTTGGTATTTAATGGTGTATCTATAGCACCTGTCCAAAAGCAGCACAAACTGCATTCAATGAGAAGAGACTAACTTCTAATTTTCTGAACAGTGGCAGAACGTGGAGTGCAAAATTACAGGCTATATTACTTGGGATGTGAAAATAATGTTGCAATTCCTACTTCAGCTACCATCTTCAAATAAGCATCTTGAGATTTTAGCAATGAGAGGACTAAATTTAAATGTGTGTAATGTGGCATTTTCAGATGAGTGTACTGAATAGTTTTATTACAGTATGTCAGTGTAATTACTGTACACTGAGGACAAAACTTAACTACTGCGTTGTGATAAAGGAATGGAATGGAACTGACACTGTGTGTGCAACTAAGCTCATAAGTTTTAAACACAGTGAAAGTGATAGCATGCCATTAAATCAACCTCAAAATCCTCTGTGCAAGATGCTGCTTTATTTAATTTTGTTCTTCTATTTTAGGTTTCACATCTGAGACACTAGAGTCTTATTTATCAAGCCAGTTTGCTCTTTCTCACTTTAAGAATCAAAGATCCTTAATGGTTGGCTTTAGACACCATCTCAGGAGAGTACAGCAATGTATATGAAAAACCTTATCTGGAAATGACAGAGCATTTAGTTTGCCTCCATCCCATCTAATCTCAGAATTTTGCTTTCAACGGCTGTCACTGAATGCCGGAGAGCTAGCTGACACTGAGCTTTGTTTTATCAGTGCAACAAGAAAAAGTAATAATAAAAGTGTTTTACTAGCAATCAGGCTAGCAAATATCAAGCTATTTGTTGCTTTAAAGTAAACACTGGCTATATCCCTTTCTTCCACAGCTCCAAAATACAATATAATCTGTTGTTTGCCAGCTTTCCAAGAAAACCATCCTAAGAACCCTGAAGCATGCAGCTGACAGTGGATAGTGTTCATTTATCCTGCCACAGGGTAGTAAGTACACAATGATCTAATACTGCAACATGGTTTGGCTCCAAGTAGATAAGATAAAACCATCATCAGGGCAAGTGCACAAAAAAGGCTAGTAAGAAGATAGTCACTTCCTTCTGCTATTTGTCCCTGCAACCACCTGAATAGATACCATTGATAGTGCAGAAATTAACAAAAGGAAAAAACAAAAGTCCTCCATTTCCCATGAAAATATATTTACAGTATGGTAGTGGGCAAAAACTAGATAAAAAAGTCAGAAACAAAAAATGATGGAGCATGTGCAGAAAAGGTTGGTAAATATATTTTGTAATTTTTATAAATTGTGATGGAGGGTGATATGTTCAGAAGAAAGGAAAAAAAGAGTGATCAAAGATGTAGGAAAAGGCTTCCAAATTACCTATGGAAGTAGCTAGTGTGAGCAGCGTATCTGGCAAATGAGTAGAATATTACCGGGGAAAAAAAAGATGGAAAGAAAACCCACCCATACTCCTTTGTTGGTAACCATTAAAATTTTAGTATCAGAAAACAGGTTGTTATGGAATGTGAAGAGGTATGAGGTGGTATATGATTGAAAATAATCATTTTTAGTTTCATTGGATTCGTTTTTTGCACTGATCTGTACTGAGCTACAAATGTCACATATGGCTTGCAAAATTAGTGGTGTTTTGTACACTGAAATCTTTGAAAAATTAAATAAGAGGTTTAAATGCTGACATCAGGCTATACTATTCCACAGACTCAGTTCAACATTGGCTTTTATAGCTTGCATAGCTTCGAAACTGAACAAAGTTCCACGGTAGTCAATAAGAATACTGAATGTCTAATTTGCACATTTAATTCACTGTTTTTTCTGATCAGAATCTGCATAAAAATGCACAGACGTGGGATCACAAGACAGCTTGGATGGTACAGTCCAGTAATTAGGAATTGAGAACCAAAGGAAAATCAGATATTCTGATGAGGACTTTAGCCCCATCCTTTTGCTGTACAGTTGATGCTAATGTGCCTCAATTGATAGATGTAAGCATTTCCTGACAGAGAGAAAAACATATTTTTTTAAATCTACAGGTTAGGGAATTCACCTGCATGAGACACACCTATAGTTCAGTCTCCTGTCCAATTAATATTTAAGCATTTGAAGTTAAATTACTGAGATATTTAGAAAATATATTCTTAAAGACCAGCTTTTTACTCACTAGTGATTATTGTACAATGTTGAGCTTTTATTTTCTTTCTTTTCCAGCTGGTGTTAAATGTACCAAAAATATTGCAAGAATTTAAGTAGACATGAGTTCAAAAGCCCCAGGTCAGAATATCCTATACTACCATGTTCAACTAGTCTGTGGATAGAAGGAAATGGGAGTTCATATCTCATACAGAATGAGGAGTTGAATCTAGACTCTTTAGGTAAATCCTGTAGCCACCGGCCATCAGAATAGAAGAAATTTCTATGTTCTAAAAAAACATTTTTTTTTAAAGATTTCCCTCTTCTTTTTCTTTTATTTATTTTTTTTTAACTAGAAACCTGAAGATTTTTTTCAACTTCAAACTAGTGGAAAGCACTCCACTGTAGCTCAGTTTCATGTGTTTAATTCCCAAACATGCATGGACCTTGCATTGTTTTCTTGACGCTGTGTCTTGCTCAGCATGTTGACTTTTATGTTTTTTAATTACAGGTGAATTTATGCATGACATTAGCATCCAAATCAGAGTGCATATATTAAATTTTTCTAGACTACTGCCTAAAATATTGTTATGCTGACTAGTTACTAATATTTTTATGACTATAACCCATAGAATAACTTGTGCAATGAAAAGGTTTATTTAGGAATGTCCAAGACCACCTGCAAACTGCATCATGTCTCCTCAATAAGTCCTAAACCTGACTCAGATATACCAGTCTTTCTTCCTGAGGGCTTTCAAATATTATTTGTTAGATACAAATCTTGAGCTGCAGCGTCAGCATTCCTCAAACAGCCACTGAAAATAAATTTTAAGTATTAGAAATTATGTAAACTAGTAAAGTTTATTTGATAATAACCTTAGAGATATTTAAATATTGTTTTATTGTGCTGATGTGAATATCATAGTAGAAATCCTGGCTCTGATGCCAAAACAAACAAGAAATTATCTCATATACAAGTTAAAATAAATGTAATATATTCCTCTCCTGAAATTACAGTTGTTAATGAAATATAGATTAATACTACTGAAAAAGGATTTTATCCTGTGCACTAGTTGGACTTTAATGATAATTTATGCTGCAATTGCTGGAGCAATGAAAATAAATAGATCTTGATGCAGATAATACAGCCATATGAATGAATGGGATGAAATAAAATATAAGCAGTCAAGATGCTGACAAATTAAAAACGTTATTGCAATCACTTTCAATCAAATTAAACTATGTAACTTAGTCACATAGATCTTGTCAAAAGAGAAGTGCAGTGGTAGCTTTGAAAAGGAAAAATTCATCCAGCACCCTATTGAAGGAAACTGTCAATAATGCAGGCTCTGCAAAGAAAATTTTCTCCTTCTCTATCACTGTATACATAGCAATATTGCTAGAAAAAAAATGTGTTCAAATTGCAGCTGCATTATTCTTCTGCCAATCTTTTTTATTATTGTTATTATTATTAAATCTAACCATGGTGAAATGTTTAATTCAAAAGCACCTCCTTTTCTGTTTGTTCTTTTTTTCCCGTTTTGTTCAAACAGACAAACAAATCTATTCCCCCCTGCCTCCTGTAAAAGTCAATCACCAACCAGTCATCCAAAAATGACAGAGATTAAAAGACAGGCAAGCTGAGACAGCTGGGATTGTTCAGCCTGGAGAAGACAAGGCTCCAGGGAGACCTTATAGCAGCCCTCCAGTACCCAAAGGGGGCCTACAAGAAAGCTGGAGAGGGACTTTTTACAAGGGCGTGTAGTGATAGGGCAAGGGGTAATAGCTTTAAACTGAAAGAGAGTAGATCCAGGTCAGACATCAGGAGAAATTCTTTACTGTGAGGATGGTGAGATTGGAATAGGTTGCCCAGAGAAGCTGTGGATGCCCCATCCCTGGAAATGTTCAATATCAGGTTGGATGGAGTAATCTGGTCTAGTGGAAGGTGTCCCTGCCCATAGTGGGGCAATTCATCCATTGAAACCATTCATCCAATTCAAACCATTGTACAATTCTATGATTCTATGACATCAATGGCTCAGTTCTTAGAGAGTATTTGATCTCTAAGGCACTAATTATGCCAAATTTACCTTTTTTAAATGGCTGCAATAAGGTAATAGTTCCAGACCACTTAATTCCACTTGAAAAGGAAAAAAGCAGCTCAAGAAACACAGAAGTTGAGAATCTGTGGAAGCCAAAGCCAGACACAATCACTGTAACAGTATGTGGAATACAGTCATTGTTATCTTTGCACTCATCTTTGCTCAAACAAAATGGTCTATTATGTGCTTAAATTTACACTTCACCACAAACACAAATTTTATTTGTATCACATGGCCTATTTGTTCTATTACAATTTATTTTTTCTTCCAGATATGTCTTGACTGGCTTCTTGAATAAACAGAGAAACTATTTTAAATGTCTTTGGAACTTTATGTATGCAAATGTACGAAAATAAGATGATCACAGCAAGTTTGGCTTTTGTGCTTGAATGACAAATTAGCCAGCAAACAAAATACAAACTAGTAATAAAACCCCAACAGGCTACCATTATGTTTTTTTCTTACTGGCTAATGGTAACTAGTAAGTAATGATAAATCAGAAACGCAGTATTTATGTCCACTTCTACTGTGGCACACTTTACTTCTTTATTTTTCATACTAGCTTCTTGTCTCTGTCATACCCTGCCCTCTTTCTTGTCATCTCTGTGAATACCTTCCCCTTCCCTAAGTTTATCCTTGATTTTTGCGTTGTCCTGTTACTTCTCTTTTATGCTGCAGTTGGTTGGAAGATTGAGAACAGATGGAATTCAGGCTTTTTATTCTTTCAGGTGCTACCACAGAAATATCTGTGGGAATAATTCTTGCAGGAAAGAGTAAAAGTGTCATGCTACAGTCATAATCCTGTAGCATGTTAGTTAATCTCCATCTACAAAGTGTGTAGCTGATTTGTATGACAGAGTGAATCAGGCACAGGTGATGCAATCTTGCGAGAATTTGGTCTCTAAAAAGGAAATGGCTTCTATGCAGGTGTATATTTATGGGTTAAAATTCCTTAGTATCTCAAGGAAAGGTCTAGAGGTTTATCCATCATATCTCAATGGCACTTCCTGCCCACGACTTTAAGGGTGGAGGACTCCTCTGTCAAATTAAAGCTTTTCGGTACAAATACAGCAGCTTTTCTTAATGAAATGAGTATTATATTTCAATGTGAGCAAAAACATGTTCCTTCTGACTTCCTTATCATATATGGATGAAATATTTTATTTAAACTGTTATGAAAAACTAAGAACAGAAGCAACTGTGGTGAAAAAATCCAACTAAATAGTTTAGAACTAAGAAACTATATAAAGCCTTCTAAATAAATAAATAAAAAAAAACCATTGGCCAATGCTAAATGATAACATACCCTGTGAACATACACAGTCTGAAGACATGGGTGTATAGTATGCACAAATGTGCTTTGTGTAAAATGTGAGTCTCCTTTTTTCTGACTGTACAGGTTTTGTTTCAGAATAAATAAAGGTTCCTTTTGGAGATTCTTTATGGTGTACAGAAAATGATAAGCAATCAAATTACTAGATAAAACATGTACAGAGAATATCTCTTAGAGTTTTATAAGAATTCTGACTCTGGGGCATTTTTTCAAACCATCACGAAAGAAATGTAGTCCTATCCCCCCACGCTTCTTATCATTACAGAAATGATAATGTCAGCTTTTCTGACTGCAGCAGGCTGAACCCTCTTTTACTCTAGTACGAATATTCTGCCTTAATAAACTTCTAGGTCTTTTTGAGTTCTTTGCTGACCCAGAAAACCAGCTGTATGCAAGCCCTGACCCTCTTTCTCTGTTGTTATGGAACAGATATATAAAGTAGTGCTGCTATGTAATCTATTTCAGATGAAATCTGAATAAGTTTGGGGTTTTCTTTTCCCCCTAAACCAAGCCTTTCTGTTATAAAACACTGAGATATTCACATACATACATACATGCACAATTGCATGGAAAAGAAGAAAGGACTTAAAAGTCATCAACACTAAAAGGTTTTGCTTAACAGTTCCTGATGTTTCAATTCTTTCAGCTAAATGTATAATTCACTTCTTCGTCCCCTTTCTTTTTCCTCCCTTTGCTGTCAGTAATAAAGATTACAGCTCTGCAATCGTCTTCAGAAAGCTCCTGAGACCCCAGCAGCAAACAAACCCATGTTTTGTCTGCAAATAAAAAAGTTCTTTCATTATTTCCATTCAAGCTTGGATCTAGGTCAGGGATAGATCCATACACTGAGCTGTAATATCTAAACTCTGAACTTTTGTCATGGTTTAACCCCAGACAGCAACTAAGCCCCACGCAGCTGTTCACTTGCTCCCCCCACAGTGGGATGGGGAAGAGGATCAGAAGAGTAAAAGTGAGAAAACTCATAGGTTGAGATAAAGACAGTTTAATAGGGGAAGCAAAAGTCACACACATAACCAAAGCAAAACAAGGAATTCATTCACTACTTCCCATCTGCAGCCAGGTGTTCAGCCATCTCCAGGAAATCTGGGCTCCACCATGTGTAATGGTTATTTAGGAAGACAAACACCATAACACTGAATATCTCTTTCTTCCTTCTTCTTCCCCAGCTTATATACTCAGAATGACATCATATGGTATGGAATATCCCTTTGGTTAGTTTGGGTCACCTGTCCTGGCTGTGTCCCCTCCCAGTTTCCCATGCCCCTCCAGCCCTCTCGCTGGCAGGGCCCAGGAAACTGAAAAGTCCTTGACTTGGTATAAGCATCACCCAGCAACAACCAAAACCATCCTTGCATTATCAACATTGTTCTCACACCAAATCCAAAACACAGCACTGCACCAGCTACTAAGAAGAAATTTAACTCCCAGCTGAAATCAGGACACCTTTATAGCATAGCTTAGATCACAGTTAACATCCCTAAAATTATGAATGACAGCATGTTGAAAATATGGCTTGCCATCCATACATGGATTTACAAAAACAAAAAGCAAAGCATAATAAATGCAAGAGTAAATTAAATAAAGAAATCTGTTTATATTGGAGAAATAAATTACAGAAGATCCAAGCATCTCTTGCTGATTCTCTAGGCAGTCCTTCAACAATGAATTAATCATATTTGCTTGTATAGGTTAAAAAAAAACCCAAAAAACAGACGAAAGATCTCATCCCTAAGTGACCATAACAATACATTTAACAAGTAAAAAAAATCAGGGCAGTATTAATGCATCAAAGAAGTAAAGGGCAAAATAAGAAAAAAATCTTTCAAAGGAGGTACTTTTAGGTCTTCCTAGAAAGTATAACTTCAACAACTGTTTCAAACAATCTATTTTTTAGTATTGTTTCTCAGTGTGCCTAAACTGAAGCAACTCAACCTCTGTTTTCTGCAAATCAAGCAAAGTGCTAGCTGAAGTCAGTAGGAGGTCAAAGTAGTTGTGGTTATTGTGATAATAATCAGATAGAGAAATCTGAATAGAATTAATGTTCAAGAAGGAAGAAAAACTTAAGGTCTCTTCAGATGCCAACACATTTAACATACTGGGAAAAAGCTGTGAATTTCCTGTACTGATACTAGATTCCACAGAAACTGTCTCCCAAAGTCAAGCTTTACAGAAGCCTGGTCATCTCTTTGATTGACCAAGTTAATCTTGCATCCACATGGAGAATGCATCTTGGTATTCAGTACCATTTCTATTATTGTTTGTCTGCAGGTCCCGTTCTCCATGAGGCATAGATCTAGAGAAATTCAAGGTATAAGGGACACAGTGAGAGCCAGTGGCTGGTCGTCACGCATAAAAAGTTTCTGATGCAGAAACTGTTGATCTTGAGAAACCCTCCTTGTTTATATTTTTATTTTCTTATTTTCACACAGGATTTTGGTCTGGGAACCACTTGCTTAAATTCCACTATACCTGGAAAAAACAGACAGTCCCAATGAGACATATCAAATAGCAGAACATTTTATGTATATTCAAGGACAGCATTTATTCTATATTCTTGGCAACCAATTGTCCAGCTTGAAGAGTTTTTCTAAAGGACACATGATTAAGCATAATAGTTTACATATTTTAAAGTGTAAATCTATTCATATGACAAAACTCAGAATGATAAAGAATTATCAGCAAACTTTTTGGTTTTGTTATTATTCCAATATTTTTCCTTTCCAGTTTACTGGACAGTGTTAGAATCTCTGGAACAGGAGCTTAAGCTAATGTCAGTCTGAACTGATAAATCCACATTTTATAGGACATTTCATTTTGTATTCAAATGCACACATATCTGGAAAGAAATGGAGAGCATTTAACTCTGATCCAGATCTCTGCAGTCATGGCTAAACTGCTTCCCAGGAACTCTGCAGTGTGCTCACCCAGCCTCTGCTTCTGGGGGTGGGTTGCATTAGTATGCTGACACATTTGATGTAAACACGGACAGTGGGAAATCTATGTCTACATGGCATTACATGTAATCTTCATAGATAAAAGGGGGTTTAGTCGTGGATTTTAGGGTAATTTATTATTTTTGTTTTATTACTAACTACTGATATCTTATTATTAACATTTCGGTTGCAGAAAGACCATGACTGAAACAGGGTTTGGAACAATGCTCTGAATATCTTTGTGATGCAATATACTCCTGATTTGACTTTGCAAGTATGTTTCTTCCGAACATGAAATCTTTGTTAAAAAAGCTTTATTTTTGTATAGACTTGCAAGCGAAATGTGAACATGCTTTGTGCTTGCTAGAAATACAAAAAAACCCACTCCTTTTCTGCATCAGTTCTTAGCTTCTGAATTATTAGCTCTGCCAGCTGTTTATGTATCGACTACCATTGACTTGTTCACATTTGCTATTTTGAGATTTAATGTGCTGAATGCACATTCATAAATCCACATTCTCCAAACTACTTAACAGACATTTTTTCAAAGACAACAGACCAGAGAAAATGACAAATGTAGTCATCTTATGCTAGGAACATTGATATAAAATTGATTTAAAAAAATCAACTTGACTGTAAGTGGTTTATAATTCCCATGCATTAGCAACTGTCAGCATAGGTAATGGAACATGAAATGTTTAAAAATAGACAATATCAACAAAGCATATGATCAAAAATACAAGCAAAGTCAGGAAAAGTAAAAAAAAAAACCACCTTCATTATAATGCTTTATATAGAAATAAAGTACTTTGGTTGACAGCTGCACCAGAAACATATTGTCATACAGGAAAATGTTATTTTCTCCACTGTCTGAAAAAAGTTGCAGTATGAAAGGTATTCCAGATACTGTAAATAGCTGAAAGAAGATGGAACCACTGACAAAATAGTGTTAAAGTGAGTGGAGGAATGGAAATGAAGTTATGATGTCTTTAAGGCCTTTAGTTCTGGCTATCAGACCTGCAGAGGGGCAAACCTCTGTCAGGAGCTCAGTGGAAGAACAGCAGAAGAGAAAGCTCTCCCTTAAGGATACAGGGGTTATTACATGCTTCCTCCTCCATTCGACATCTTTCTGCCATGGTTAAAGCAAACACTGCTGAGCAACGACTTTAAGGAAATGGGGAACACAGAGCTCTTCAAGAGAACTGCTTTTCATTGACAATCTCAATATGGGAAGCCGGGACTTTTGCTCATTGGTGAGTGGAGAGGCTAAGGCAGAGATCCTAGCTGTAGGATGGAAAGACACTGCACTAAGGACACCTTTAAGTTGTGGTGGTCATACAGATGGACTGAAAATACAGAAATGGTGACCTGTACAGCCAGATTTATCATTTTCTTTGAATTTTTCCCTCCTCCCACTGTAGATGAAATAGTAGTCATCCTTAAAATACAGGTCAAATAACACCTACCCATCGACTTTAGGGCTAGCTTTTGGCTGAAGAGTTAACTGATGATGCCAAAAGCATCTTCTAAAGGCTAGTTGGAAGACTATGATCAAAGGCTGAATTTAGCTTCTTGTTCCAAAAGACTAAAAAAATAGTTATTTCTTTTGTGTTAGCTTACAGTGAAATTTAGATCTCTTGCCTAGAAGTAGAGGCAGAGGTACTTTTTAAATCTAGCCTATAAACTCACATTTATTCCTTGAGCATTTTCTAGCATCCTAACTCTTACATGGTATCTTGTCAAAAATTGACTATAGCTACTGTCTAGACAGTTGGCATGCTGTTGACTTGGTAGTACTATTGAAAATAAACTTGGCATTCTCTCTGTTTTAGTCTGCAATATTCTGAAACACCCCTAGAGATATCTCTCTTTTCCATTGACAGGAAAGGGAATCTAAAGCAAACCTGTTCATGGCTCATTGTTAAGCTAGCTAAAACTAGGTTCAGTTAAAAGAACAATACAACCTCAGGGACATGATCGAACTCTAAACAAGACTTTCACCCACTGCAAGCTAGCTATTCTGGCATGTAGCACCACTTAACAATATTTACATCCCCTCAGTTCTCATAATTAGGAACCCAGTTCTCAAATCCAAGTTCAGCTTTTTGGGACCAGACAAAGAACAGAGCTTCATGAAGACTAGACTTGCAGCGGGTTGTCAGTTCATACAGACATGTATATGTGTATGTTCCTGTGGATATATGTTTACATTTTTCCAATCATAACAGGGACTGTTCTCAAGCCAAGATCCCTTCCCACATCTTTTCAGACTCTTTTTGCTGCATCTAAACTTCTTTTGCTTTCTCATTGCTCCAAAAATCCTCTTCACATCCATCTGTTTGTACACCCCGCCTGTACATTAAATGACATTTTATTATAGAAGACATGGTGAATCACTGTTATTATGCCTCCTGTTGATGATATCTGTCTTTGGCACAGGCGTCCTCATTTTAATTTCTATATTTGGATCTATGGTGCACAATTTCTTTATTTCACTCTTATTTAAGAATAAGCAGCATCTTTTATGAATTAAAATAAAATTTCAAAATATGTGAGCATTTATTTGGCATTAAATGTGTAGGTGGTCAAAGCTGGAGTTGTGTCATCACTGAAGTCATGGTGTAACACACAAAATTGCACATTGGGCTGACCCTGTGCATACGGGTTTTTTCCCTCTTTCAGCATACTTACTATTTCATTTCCCATAACATATTTTATGGTTTTTATCTATTTCAAAGATAAATATTATATACTTTCTTTTGACCTTCTTTTGGATGATTTTGCTGGCCTTCTGAAAAATTACAGAGAGTGAGTGAAGAAAGAATAAATCTTGCTTAAGAATATTGACTGAGATTCAGCATCTGCTTTTTCCATGACAGACAGCTTAACCCATATGGTAAAGTAATTTCATAGGTTTTTGCTTAAGAAAGAAATCAAGTGATTATATACCTCTGCTTCATACAGATTCTTAAGTGATTCATTTCTTCATATTTATATGATGCCCAGACATCATATAAATGTGTGAAATACATACACATTTGTGTGATGTGGTACAGTAAACAGTCAGTCCTGCAAAGACAGAGTCCACAGTATTGAGGACTGGATTTGGCATTTTTCTTCATTCAGGAGTGGCTAATTTTCTTCTTAAATTACTAATGTAAAGGAAATGCTATACTAATTTCCAAATAAGGCTTGTTTCTATTGATGTTATGCACTTCCATTAGTTAGAAAAGTACAGCTGTTTAATTGTATCTCTTCTGTTAAACAGTGCTTTAGATTAAAATTAAAATTGGCTTCCAAAATGTGTTTGTTACTAGAATCTTACTACCTATCAGTAAAAGATTAGGAATTTGATGAAAATCAAGACTCTTGTGGGATCTAGAGTTCCTTATTAGAGCTACCTCTACTGGAAAAAGGATGTGTATAAATTCCTATGTGCATATTACGTCATTGCCAAAGTAATCACTTAAAAACTGTTTTTAATCTCTAGGTTCATACTAATACTATAGCTGTGACACATTTTATTTTCCCCTGCTCTCCAGAATATCAATGAGATCATGAGGTTTCTTGATAATGAGATCATGTTGAAGGCTACAGACAGACAAGTGAGAATCACCACTTTCCTTTGACAAACAACATTTTGAAGAGTCAAACAGTAGGTTCCTCCATACAGTTATCAGTTCAATTATAAACAAAACTGAGTAATTCTGGTAAGTGATAGTCCACATTTTGTCACCGTCTCCTGCACACCTAAGAATCTGCTGAAGATTGAAACTAATTTAAAAATAATAAGGCAGAATTCTCAATGGATTAATCATTATTGTCTCTCCTAAATACAATTCCTTCCCATGCACACAAAAAATCTTGAACTTCTTTTTTATTGATGTTGTTTGTTTCTTGTGCTTTTTTTTGTTTGTTTGTTTGTTTTCTTTTAATACGTGTTATGTAAGAATACATCTATTTTCTAATTAATAATAATGACAGAATGTAGGCAATTGTGTAAGCATTTAAAGTCTGCTGGAGGGGTCGAACATGTACCAAGTTACAGAAATAACTGGGGCAGATAATACAGTTTACTGTTAGATTGGCAATCGGAAGTCAGGTTAACATTTAGTGCACAGAAGAGATCAGATATTATGTAGACATAGTGTTAACAATAAATAACCAGTATGTTAACTACCATCTTGATTTTCAGACACAAAATAATTAAACTGTAGTATGATGTGAATAACACCTAAAGAAAATACCACAAGTTGTTCTGTTGATGAATTTCATGTGAAAGATATAGTGCAGCATCAACGCTGCAAAATAGGTACTACAGTTAAGAGATTCAGTGTAGCCATATTATAATTTGTTCGAATAGTTAATATTTTACTCTGATAGCCATAGCCGTCAGCTATTGCTCTGCTAGTACAATGGAGAAAACGGAGTGACCAAAATGAACCAAAATAAAACCTCTCAGAGCTCAAAACAGCTCTCAGAAAAATATTCCATATACCTCTATGCGATATATATTTAGTTAATTAACTTTCCTAAAATCACTATTCCATGTGATTTTATACTTACTTTATATTACTCTGGCTTCTGCCAGACATCTTTGCTTTTAAGGACTATGGATACTACAAGAAGACTTGACTCATCACATCTGTTGCTTTATCTCTACATCATTTGTGTGCAAGTGGGGGTAGCAGTTCAGACACGGATGACCTTTATCAGGGATTACTATGAAGTAAAAGTGTCTTAAAAAAATTTAAGCTGTGTTCTTTATTGAATACAAACTACTCTCCTAAGAAAGGCTGTTTGTCGTTGAAATGTCAGGTCTACCCTGAGGTACAAACCCTCTCTGGAGGTGCAAAATAAAGTTATACCCAGAGCATTAGTTTTTAAAGAGTTTTCTTCCTCCCCTGTTATGTTCTGGGACTCCCTCTCCATTAGATAGCTAGCTTTTCTTAATAACACAGATGACCAAGGGTTATACCTACAAACATTAGATGCCAGAACACTGCTATTTTTTCAGTAGGCTAATTTCTTTAATGTAGACCTTGTTTCCCTTACAGAGAATCTATAATGTGAAACCTGTGGCAAATTACAAGTCCATATATGTATGGATTCATATTGCTATGTATATTGGGCAGACATCTTTGAAGCGCATGTAACACCAGTGAATAATACACTATTCTCAGCTTATTGCAAATAAACCCAGCCAAAACCCACAACTGAAGCCTTAAACCACTGTAAATAAAGTTAGGGAAAATGACATTGCTTAACAGTAGTATAAAACTAACCATTTAATTAACCTATAACTGCATTTTAACCACTGGCCATGTAAATGAAAAGCATTGCAAATGCCTTGAAATTGTAGACTAACTAAATGTTGTTTTCTTCCTTCTTTTAAGCCTCAGACTAAGTTTTTCAGTGTTTGAGATGTATTTTGAACTATTTGACAATACTAAATACAACAGCTTAGTAAGCATACTGCACGTTTTTAATGGCCACTCTCCAAACAATGAATTATCCAGATCTCTAAATCCCACTGACTTTCATGGATTTTTGAAATATGTGCTTGCTGCATATGAACCGTTGAATAGGTGGTGTTGGTACACAAGCTGTCGTAGTTCACGCGAGTGAATGGTACTTGTGCAGTCTGGATGTGTGTCAGAATCAAAATATTATTTGGAGCACTTGGAGGGCTGTATTCCTTCTGAAAGCACAGTTTAACTTCACTCTTGAAAAATGTTACAAAGTACAAGCAAAAAAGTTTCATTGTGCTAAGGACAGCAAATGATTAAAGCGTTTCCTATTTTTTTTGTCCAGGGGAAGCAAAACACCTTCTTTTATCTTTCCTCACACTCTGGTTACAAAAATATTATCTGTTATGTTCTCTTTGGATTATAGAGCCTTAGTTGTGATTAAATTACTGAAGATCTACATTTGTGTAATTTACATAATACAAAGTCAGAGGAATATAGAAGCAAAGTGGATTATATAGTTAAGTGGATCTTGTTTTTTAACACAAAAGAGAATAGAAAATTGTATTTATGCTGAAAAATAAAATAAGTCTTCATTATTAATTTCAAAGCTTATTTTAGATGCTGCCAGTTTATTAGTAAATCCTCCTTTACTAAAATGCCCTATGATACTAAGACTGATGAAAAGATTACCTTGTGTCCTGACAAAATACTATCAGCCGCTTGCACTTCCATTCATGGTCATCTCAAATTGAATAGGAAGGAAGAATCGTCTTACTCAGGCAAAAATATCCTATGCATTACTATGCCTATATCTGATTATATACCATCAGGAAGTCTGTCTTATTTCAGTGCAGTATTCTACCATAAACTGATTGAAAAGGTATATTTCAATTATTTTATACCTGAAGTACTGATATCAATGGTGACTGCAAATACTTTATTCAGTACCATAAGATCCAGAGAAAAGAACTTTTCTGGATCAGGTAGCAGTTACAACATGTATCAAATATCAAAATACAATTTAAGGTGACTCTAAATTATGAAAATAACTGCCTTTACAACCAGGAAGTTTAGAGCTTAAAAAGTTTTTTTGTTTAAATGTTACGTGGGCTCTATCATGTTTGAAAAGTAAAGAAATACTTAAAATTCCATTTTCAAATTTATTTTTGGTATGCTTTTCAAGAATGAAAAAGTTCAGTTCAGAAGAATTCTTTAAGAAATTTAAATTAATTAAATGCAAAAAAAATATGCAAGACAAAAAAAATAATCTTGTGAAATATCTTGCTTCATAATGATGGTTACATTTATTCACATCTATAGCAGTAATTTAATATTTTGTATCAGCAACTGAGAAAATGAATGTTTTTCCTCAGTGTTTCTGTATTCGTTCATGTTATGACCCATTGCTATGCAATAGCAAAGCGAAAAACATTCTGCAGTCAGGTGGTTTGACAGATTTACATGTGAAGTAGAATGGACAAACAGAACCAGGCAGACATGTTTCTACTAGAATCCTGCACGTTTATTCTGGCCTTTCACTGCTTAACATTTTTATCACAGGCAGAGAAGAGAATGGTAAATTACCATTAATAATGTTTAAAAAATGACTCAAGTGTTGTCAGGAAAAAAGGACAATATTAAGAAGTCAAGCCAAGCTACAAACAAGTACAGCTACATGCAAAATCTACACACAGGACTCAAGAAAATAGGCTGTTCTTATAAAGGGGAGGATTCCAGCCTGGAAAGAGTAACTCTTAAAAATTAGGAGATAAGTATAATAAAAGCTGACAACAAATGACCACTGTGACCATATATATAAAAAATATAAAATTATATAATAGATATAGTACTATACAAAACCCCTAAAATATTTTATGGGAGATAAAATAGTAAGTATGCTAAAAGAGTGTAAAAATTTGCCCATTTTAACCCTTGCTTGTATAAGCAACAGTCTTGACAAACATAGGTTGATTGTCTTATTTCTCTATTTTGAAATGGTGGGACTGTTCTTGGATATATCAGCTCCAGATGTGATGGCCATAATTAGTGGAGGAAATTCATAAAGACTCAGAAGAAAATGTAAAATGTTAGGAAGCAGATATGAATAGAATCGCCGAATGCATAAAGAACACATAAAGTGACAATATAGAGGTGACCAAATTCTGTAAGTAGTTACATGAACAGAAATATGATATTAGAGAATTATTCAATCTATTAAATTGAATTTAACCTCAATTTACACAAATCTAGTCCATCAATTAAATACATTGTAATTGTTTCATTGAATTGTTAACCAACCGAACAACTTGGATGATTTGTGAATTCTCCCCAAGTATAACCAAGACAAAACACTTTGCCTAGAAGTTAAACTCCAGTTCAAATAAGAATTGATGTGAAGAGCACCTAAAGCATGTGTTACAGAAAAAAAGTTGAAACTAGACAAAACCAGTGTTCTGACCTTATAACCTATGCAATCATTGAATTACTTCAGAGAACATCTTGTATCTGATAATATATTTTCTATCTGGGCATCAATGGAAGAAAAGCATGCTATAATACATAAGCCATGGGAAGTTGACAGGATAGAGCAGGACTTTGACAAGATTGAGAAGTGGGCCATGTGAACTTCATGAAGTTCAGCGAGGCCAAGTGCAAGGTTCTGCATCTGGGTCAGGGAAATCATAGAATCATAGAATGGTTTTGGTTGGAAGGAGCCTTTAAAGATCACCTAGTCCAATCCCCCTGCCATTGGAAGTGACATTTTCCATTAGATTGGATTGCTCAAAGCTCCATCCGACCTGACCTTGAACACTTCAAGGGCTGGGGCATACATAACTTGACTGGGCAACCTGTTGGACATTCCTCAATATCCATAAAGAATCAGTAATGAATTAGGTGAGAGCAGCCCTGCAGAGAATGACTTGTAGATACTTGTGGGTGAAAAACTGAATATGAACTGGCAATGTGTGCTTGCAGCCCAGAAAACCAACTGTATGCTGAGCTGCATAAAAATAAGCATGGCCAGCAGGTCGAGGGAGGTGATTATCCCCCTCTACCTCACTCTTGTGAGTTCCCACCTGGGTACTGCATCCAGTTCTGGGGTCTGCAATATAAGACATGGACCTCTCAGAACAGGTCTGGAGAAGGGCAACAAAAACAGTCAGAGGACTGGAACCTCTCTTGTGAAGAAAGGCTGAGTGAGTTGAAGTTGGCCTGGACAAAAAGAAGGCTCTGGGGAGGCTTTTTTGCAGACTTTCGACATATAAAGGGGACTTACAAGAAAGATGGAAGTAGTTGTTTGTTTGTTTGGGGTTTTTTTTAGCAAGGCCTACAGTGATAGAACAAGGAGGAAAAAAAAATAGCTGGAACAGGGAAGATTTAGATTGGATTCAGGGAAGACATTTTAAATTATGAGTCCTGAGACACTGTAACAGATTGCCCAGAGTTGCTGTGGATGCCCTAACATTGGAGGTGTTCAAGGTCAGGCTGGATAGGCCTTTGAGTAACCTGGTCAAGTGCAAGATGTCCCCACCCATGGTCGTGGTGTGGACTAGACGATCTTTGAAGGTCCCTTCTGTGAACGACCGTATCCCAAACTGACTGTCTCAAAGCTTGCTAGCTGAGCTCCTGCAAGACTTAAGAGTTGTGAAGTGAACAGGTAAGGAGCCAATAGCTGCCCGACATCAGTTTTTGGCCAAGGTCAAGGAAAGGCCATGCTGCTGTGAGGGATGTGCCTAGACATGGACGATCACCCCTACCTATGCAGTAATCGCATGTGCCCTGCAGAGGAATGTGGTACATGCCCTGCGGAGGAATGCAGTACGTGCTCTTGTCTGGGAAATGACCCCCCTGAACACCCTCTAAAAGTCTGTGCCACCAAACAGTAGGTGGTGAAGTGGAGACCCCCCACTGACGTGAATGAGGGCTACAGACCATCAGGACTGCTGGGTCCACAGTGCTGACTCTCGCAACTCTATTCTGACTGCTTGCTAGATTTTCTTCTTACCTGTCTTTCCCTCTCTTTCCTATCACTGTTTTCTTATCACAACACATGAATGTTTTTTTTAAATAAGCGCACAATAAATTTCCTTGATTAGCGGCATTTGACCTCGTTTGTGTCTTAATCTCACTCTGGGTGTAACAAAAAACCTTCCAGGCTCAGCTCTTCCCAGACCAGAACTATTTTATGCTTCTAATAATGCAGTGGGACATGACTTGTTCACATGAACAAAACAGCTCGTTTGTACAGCAAGCAATTTTCTTGTACTAATTACTAATTATTACTGAAAGTATAATGTTTATAAACCCAATAGCATTTAGGAAATAAATGAGTATTTGACTAGGTAACTATTTAAGATGTCTAAAATAAATATGACTGTTCCGCTGAAAAATTCTAGTACTTCATGGACAGGTCCTTTTCAGAGTGCTGGAGGGTTCAGTATACTAGAAAGAAGAAAAGAATTACGTGATATTATTGTCTCTATATGCTTACGTCTTGCTGCTAGATTGCTGTAGATCTTTACTAAATGAAATAACAGGGATAAATAAAGCCCTAACTTGAAATCAATACTATTGATTTGAAGGCTTATAGAGAGATTAATCTTTGGAGTCATTTTAAACTGTGCTTTGTTTTTTCAGCAGTACTATGCTTAAAGGCTTTAGAAACACTTCCTGAGTTTGATAATAGGAATCATATACTGGCTTAACCTGATTATTGAAAACTAAAAAGTAAAACAAATAAAGATCGTGTCAAGAGACTTCTACTACAAAATAAATTACTTGTTAAGGAAAACAAAGAAGAACTATACTATAATTTAACATTGTTACAAATCAGGAGAAATCACATGGAACTGTATGACCAGTATATAATCAAAACTGTAATAAAATTACAAATATTGTCTGGATAGTAATAAACAGCTAATGAAGCAATCACTGGAATCCTAAATCCATGTATCATTCTACATGTTTTATTCTGCCATTATTTAGAGGATTGTGTGAGACTGCTCCTAGAATTGCTTACATATTATGTTAAATTAATTGGAAGATAAAAAATTATCTAGGCTTATGCTGCAATCAGTTGAAAGTCAGGAAAGAAGCAGTGAAATATGTGTATAGTGTTTTATTTTTCTAGTGGTTATTCTCACTAGCCTTACTTTTGAAATTTTTGGAAACTATTTACCAGAAGCCTGACTGTGTAAAACAGATTTTTAAATGAGTGAATTTTCTTTCCTTGAGTTTTGAGTGAACAGTTAGACAGCAGAAGGAGGAGGGAGGTATTTGTTAGACTCTGAGGCAGGGTACCTATTATTTTTTGCCCTATTAATTTGTGTGATATTGCCAAGCCACGGTACAAAATGAAACAGATAGCAAGCCAGACTTAATTTGGGTAAATATTCCTTCATCTTTATAAAGAAAATCACCAGGATAACTTAAGAACTATGTGGAGTCCAGGAATGGGACTAGGAAAGAAATAGGAGTAGCCTTGTTAAAAAAAAGGATTCATAAGGTGGTAAGCTATATCCAACATGCTTAGTTTCAGCAATAGTAGTATCTTCCAGTCAGGCATAGATTTCAGATTCTCTCCACGGTACAATTCTTCATAAGGACTTGCCCATTTGCAAAATTGGTTTTAATCTGATACCCAGGAAGGCTAAGGCAATGAAAGCTTATTACTGTTGTCCTCTTTTTCAAAGGCTCACAGAACCTTTCTGTTCCCAACAACCTATAGAACACTAGAGGTGATGACACTGCTCAAAACAATCCATCTCAGTTTCTCCTTTTTCCTTCTACCACAGACACTTCATCCAGATCCAGTAGTGCTTGATAAGCTGAAGTAAATAGTATGTAACATTACTAACCTCTCTAGGTAATAATGCTGTGACATTTCTCTGGCCTCTCCCTTCCCAGCATATTGAATGCTTCTTTCCCACTTTTCCGTGTTACCTGATTGTAGTCCTTCAAATCTCTGCAAGATATGATGTACAAATAGGAAGGTCTGTAGAACAGGAACTGCCCTGTTCATTCCTACATTCATGTATTTCCCAGTTGCCACAAACCTGCAATTGTATTGGGAACTGTCAGAAGTATTTTAAAAAGGCATTAGGAAGTATTTTGGAAAGAACAGCTTTAAGTGGTTAAATTAGTATCAAACCCCTAATGTTTCAGGGTCAGAACAGCTGAGGCTGGAAGGCACCACTGGAATTCTCTAACCTAGTCCCCTGAATAAGGCAGGGCCAACCAGACCATGTTACTCAGGATTGTGGCCAACTGGGTTTTGCAGATCTGCACTGTTTGCCCTCATTCAAAAAAAAAAAAAAAAGTTTTCACGGATCAACAAAACCTCACAAGTTTTGAATCTCCCTCTGCTCAGGCATCTCTTTTTTCTAGCCCTGCTGAGCTGTCTTTGCTTTGCCCCTGCTTGGGTGTCTTTTCAATCCAGCCCCTGCTCAGCCACCTCGTTGCTCTAATCCCTGCTCAGGTGTACCTTTGGTCTAGTCCTTCCCAGGTGTCTCTGCCCCAGTCCTTGCTTGAACCTTTCTTTGCTCCTGACTGCTTGGGCTACTCCTCCAGCCTTTCTGGGAAGACTCTTACTCTGCTGTCTTTCTTTTCTTGACATCTCTTATTTTCTTCATCTCTCTCCTGATATGTTGTCCCTCCTACCCTGGAATCTCTCTTATTTTCCCATTGCCTCTGCTCAGGTATTGGCTATTGCACCTTCTCTTCTCTAGAGTTAACTGCCCTTCTTTCAATACATTTTTGCAGAAGCACCATATGCTCCTCTGATGGGCTGGTATGCAGTGGGTTTGTTTTGTACACAGTGGAGCTATCTGTAACTGGCTGTGACTAGCTCACGGAAGACCAGACCTCCTTCTGCACAGGTCACTGCTGCAACTCCTCACCCACTACCAAAACCTACCAATTATGCCTGATATATGTTTAAATGGAATTTATTTTCTTTCATTTTGGGCCTATTAACTTTTATTTTGTCAGTTGCGTCCCCAGCCTGGTAGGTTTAAGTGCTTGGGGGATCAGAAATCTAAGAGGAGTTTAGAGAAGTAAGTGGACAGACTACTGATAAGCAGAGATACGTATGAATACTTTCTTTCTAATAGATGACTCATGATTTACCAGATGTATCTTATACAATATGTGGATAAAAAGCTATTCATTATCTTGTATAGTTCATGAAGCTTCTGTCAAGATATGGATGTGGCTTGATGAGCTCTTCGTGAGATTTGAGGGCCTAACTTATCTTGTTAATTGAAATAGGCTTGTGTGTGATATCATCCAAGCCCAATGCTTAATTATTTCAACTCTAAGGTTCTTCCTGTTTTCACTTACAGTCTTTGTTTCAGCCTAATCATGTAACCTTTTTGCTCCTTAGGAATTTGCTTCCTTAAAATTTACTTTATATAGAATTAAAGTGTCACAAAAGACATTTCTGAAAATTAGATAAATACACATTGCCCCTGAAGCTGAAGGATTTATTGTACTATACAAGTGCTACAGCACTCTTTCCCCTCTTTTTTCACCTTGTCACATGGTGTGCTCACCTGTACAGTGTTACCAAAGTACTTTTCTTGAGGGGCAGAAACCTTTAAATTAATTTCCAATCTTGGAGGTTCTTTTTTCCTACATGTAGTAGTCTAAAAAGACTGTTTCTTTCTCTCCTTTCAGGGACATGGGATACTCGTACGATTAGATCAAATGAATGAATAAAAAGAGCACAAAAATATTCAGTGTTATAGCTTTTGAATATTTACATTAGAACTAGGTACTTCTGTGTTAATTATCACTTAATCTGTTAAAACTACTGTAAAATAGCAACAAAAAATCTAACTACTATTCTTATTATTTGTAGTGATAGTTTCATACCCATGTCTCTTTCTTCCAGCATTTGGGTTCCATGGAAACAGAGCTATGAACCCAGAAAGGTTGACTCAGTGTTCCATTTCACTCTCACAGATTTTTTTTGAACAGAGACGTTATTACTGCTTTCAGACACTAAATATCTTACAGGGAAAACTTCCATGGTCCTTTTCATGTGGTATTAGCTGTAGGTCCCTTATAAATATAGGCATAAGTTCAGAGCTGTTTGCTTTACAGATTTCTTGGTCTATTGTTTTCAGACTTCTGCATGTGTCTAGAGTGAAAAGGCAGCAGTCCTGAAAACTGAGCTACTCCTTTCCCTTCAGATAGTTGCCCTTTGCTTCTATTCTTCCTCACAATAACTGAAGGCTGATAATCATTATTACAACATGTAACAAGGGACTCATTCTCCTCCTAAATATAAGGGCATTGTGTTTCATCTCTCAGCAAAAGGTTAAGAACCCTGGTGAAGTGAGGGCAAAGGGTTTCACATGGCTTACAAGCCTTAAGCAGCTAGAACCTAAAACCTTTGCATCTCCCTAATCTTCTAGTTCCCTCTTCCTCCATCTTCAACCTGAGTGCATATAAAGTTCTGTTATATGTGATCTTCACAGGCTTATGGGAAGTAGAAAAGAAATTTCATCTCCAGTATGTCCTGTAAATCAAGAAGGTAGTCTAAAGAGGATTAAAAGACAAGGATACAAGTGGACCTGTGGACTAATAATTGACAGGTTTTATGAGCTGTGAGGAGGAGCTGAGAACCAGTATTTCTGGATTATGATGACAACAAACTGTACCACGATTAGGGAAGGAAAAAAAAGAAAATTTTAAGATTAAAAGTGTGGATAATTTGTGAAGATATCACATATGTGAAGCAGGGAGATCAGAATCATAGATTAAACTCATGCAGGGCTAGAACAGATGTTTAATGACTTGAGAGAGCATAGAATTAGATAGTGTTTCTTCTTTAAAACAAATTTTAAACCCCACTACCAATCACCAATTAGTATGTCCTACACATCACACACTTTTTTCAAAAAGTGAAATCTTAACTCATAAAAAATTGCCTAAATTGGTGTTGATATCACCTAGAAGAGTACATAATAAGCACTTGCAACAATTGTTTATGAGTCCTTGAATCTAATTCCAAAGAATCTTCATGTACAAAGAGCCATTTAGTTGCCAAGAGATCTGAACAGGGCTTCAGTTCCTCCAGAGTAGATGCAGAATAGGCATACATATGTCTAACGAATATATATCTTTTTAGCACTTCACAGCTGTTGCTTACTGCCAGTGAGCCTGGGCATTTCTTTTCACAAAAGACATATCACTGTTTTAAAGTGGCGCCAAGTGAGTCTGGAGTTACTTATAGAAAGTATATGGTGCCATTAATGTTCAAGCTACCAAATTATGTTCAAGCTATGAAATATTCAGTGGTGCTGAGAAAAACAATACCTCACTCACAGGGCCTTTTTTAAAAAATATTTCTTTTATGATCCTAACTGGGTGACTCTACATGTATGTGACTCCATTACTTCTTTAACTTTGGACATATTAGAGGCTTAGATACCACCAAAGTATGACACGTAAAAATATCCCTTTGAATGACAAAATCAATAAAATTACCCTCACATGTCATTCATCTCTTTCATTTTTTGCATTCCACTTGAAAACTCCTCCAACATGGCAGCTCTTATCAAAGTCATTCACATCCAAAGTAACACATTTTAATTTGTTACAAATTATGCTTACATAAGGGGTTAATTTTTTTGCCATTTTAGAGTCGATCATTTTGATATCTAGAAGCCAATTGAAAAGGGACCACAGAGCAGTTTTGATGGAAGATACCTCAAATTCTCTTGTAAGAACTCACACAATTAAGGAATAAAAGTACTCATCTTATTCCTAATGTGGAGTGGACCATATTTTCTGCTTACCTTAAAATTAGGTCTAAACAACCTTTTATTAACAGTCAAGCCTCAATTGATACATCACTCCTCTAAACTGGAAGAAAGCAACAAGACTCTGAAGTGCTACTGATGGCTCTCACTTGCCTGTACAAACCAAACAACACAAGGTCATTCAGTCACTGTTCCTCTCCCATCTTTCTCCTAGAGGCTGCTATTCTTTACATTATTATTTACTGTCTGAGTCAGAAGTACTTTTTCATGATTTATTGATGTAGCACATCAAGCTTTAAATAAAACATGCATCCGAATTTAAAGTTCTGTATCTAATGTGCCAGTTATGTGACTAATTCATTAGGTTTGTCACTGACTTATGAATTATACAAATGACTTTTAAACCATGAAGCTGATTTGGATCCATATTTCATACTTGGGAATGTAAGTATCTGTTTTATTAACAGCAGTTTGTTTATAAAGAATGAGCTTAAAAGTTAATGTACAGACTTACCATTGAAAGTACAGTTTGTTCCCAGCAAGCTATTGAAATACAGTTACCTGTAAGTTTTGTATCTATATACCTGTCTTAACCAGATGTTCTTTCACCTTACTGAGATGGATTCTGCCCTTTCCCTTCCGGGGATATGTGGGAGGACAGCAACAGGGAGATACTAATGCTTGAGGTTCACCGTGTCATCAAGAGACTCTGTGCTGTCTTTTGTTGTTACTTCTGAGTCTGTCTGCACAATATGGGAAGCATAATAGTCAGCATTTTGGATCTCTAGAGTTGGGATGTCATATCTCAATTATCTCCCCATTTCAACCATGTAGTAACAACTACACGGAGTCAGGAATAAACAAGTGCTGTGAGGATGATAGAAGTCAAGTACTTAATGCACACAGGAGATAAAATTATCTTTAAATTCAAGTTTTTCTATGAACATTAGAACTAACCAAGTCTGCTTTTCAATGGGTTTGCACCTTTTGCCCTTTAATCCCCCCAGACAGGATTGACCAGATGCATTTTCACCCTCTGCCACTAAGTAGATGAAGAAGTGGCTGCTGGCTGGCCAGCTCACTTCTGCCACAAAAAAAAAAAAACAACCTCATCTGAACTCACCTGTCTCCTGGTAAGAACAAACCCAGTCTCAATCAGAGATATCCCCTGAACTTTTCCAAATTTGGCATCAATGTAAATTATTTCTAAGAGAAATAAAAGAAACATTCATAATACAACAGCTTCACTAATTCTAAAAAGTTTTATCTGAGCAAATGGTGATCAAAAACCTACTCTGGAAAGGCTACTTAAGATTAATGCATGTGTGAAAACGTCAGCTGCTATATGCAGTATATTGTGTCTGGTGATTGTTAATACATGGATTTGTGTGCCCATAAAAAAAGTAAAAGCTTGCTTTTAAGAACTCCAGCAATGGGATCCCATAAATCTGGAAGCAACTCATTCTGCATGGAGTTAATGAGAATTTATGGATTTGTCAAGCCAAGGAATGGTCAAACCTAGTGTAAATTCATGCAAAACCATGGTGAATGTACAGTGTTGAAGCAGATAGTAGGATCTTGTAGTTTAACTGATTGAGGTAGATTGCTTCAAGGTGTATTATTAAATGTACCTTCTTACATTAGAGTAATGCATCTAATCTGGAAATTTGCATGGTATCCATTACATTATGGACAAGCTCTAACTGTCTGGTCACAGGGCATGAGCAAAACAGGTTGCCTTAAGGGCTATCTGTGAATGTTCAAAGGAGCTAAGGAACAAGAAAAAGGATTGTAGACCAGTGATGTTTTGAGGAAATATGACTTTGAAGGGTAGAGTTCTCTACATTTAGGGGTGTGAGGATTCTTATTTAAAATTTAATGTCATCTGTGTATGCTGGGGGAAAGTAGAGAAATTTATTAGCAATAGTTAATTTCACAGTAAGTGTGAGAAAAAAGTGAAATATGTCAAACATGCAAGCTCTAGAAATATGTTCTTCCTTTCCTCCATGTACATAAAAAGGTTGCCATATACTGTTACTCTGTACTAGCTCTAGATTTCTCAACCACGCACAAAAGAAAGCAAAAAAAAAGAAGTAAAAATCCCTCTGGAATTTTAAGAACTTCACCTTTTCCACTTCCTCTGAACTGTTTTCTGGATTTTGTTATTTTTTTTTTAACCACTAACTTTTATTTTGTTCATGAATATGATCCAGATATATGAAATAACTGTAATTATATTTTTCTCCAAAAATAGGCTGTTTTTTTTTTTTAAAGAGATTAAAAATTCCTATAACAAGATACTGATATTTTGATATTTGTCAGGAGCTTTGTTACTGTCTTTCTGAAAAAGTCATTCTTCTCTCAAATATTTGGCCTGTTGCTTTTACCTTAAGTAGTACATTACTTTGCAAATTACTCAGAGATATTATGGACTATTACAGGAGAATAAAGGTAGACAAATCAAGTTCCAAGACATTTGATTGTAATACACAGATAGATATATATATACATCACCCAGCTGAGCTGTAGTACTGTATATAATACTGACCCACCCAGGCCAAGGTTGCCCCTTAGTCTCTCTTTTCATTTAGATAATCCACATTTTAAATGCCACAAGCAATGAGGTTGAAAAGGAACAGCAGACAATCTGATATGCTAAACTCGGTTTATTAAGCTGGCCAAGTGAGGGACAGGGTGTCTGAGAGAAAGCTTTACACAGACACACACACATGAAAACTCACTGTTAACTGACTGCCAGTGAGTTGGCACAGTTGATCCTGGAGAAAACATGACCCTTTCTCCAGCTACTCCATGGTGGGCTCTGGACAGGGGCTTGGGACCAATGTGTTAACATCAGCATCGTGGCTCTTCTTCCAGGTGGTGTCAGACATCTATGAGTTAGTGTTTTCCCAATATCTATTTCTGGAGGGGTTTATAGCCAGATGTTGTCTCAAGCCAACATCCAGATCAGTGCATGAGGATATCACACTATGTGTTTCCAGCAGATTCAGTTGTTCTCCTGGCATTGGCTAATATGTACCACCCATATTCAGTTCTTGTTTGCAGTGTCCTGTTGGCTGTGGCTCATTATGCTTAGTGATTCACTTTTGATTAAGGAAAAGTCATGGTGCTCCTCTGACACATTAAATGTCAGAGAGACTTTTAAATCAAAGGAATAGGCTGTAATTTTGCTGCTTTTTACTATTTTGAAAATGTCGCATTCTCAATGGGTCAAATTATGTTCTCAGTTATGAATCTCTATGTGTAATTTGGCCCCTTGTTCAGGGGCAGTTATTCCTGATTCACACTAGTGTGGAAATTCTCTGTGAATTCAGCTGGATTTATACCTTTTAACCCAGAACAACCTTTGTCCCAGTGACTGAGACCCACTTTCAATGTCTAGGCAGCAGAGTAGGTCATCCAGTATAAATTAAAGGACTTCTGAGTCATACTCTATCAATAATTTAGGGAGATATAAAATTTGTGTAGCCTTTTCCTGCTAGTGCTTTTCCCAAAGAGCTACCATTTCCTTTACTAAGCATACAAGATACGCAATAAAATCTATTTGCTTGAATTTTAGATTTTAGCCTTTTAAAGCTTTTAAATCATTCAGCCAGAAGTTATTTCCTTCTGCATGCATGAAACTTTTCTCCGTAGAATTATATTTTCTGGAGATACAAAATTCCGTGACTGACTTGACCTTGAATTTCTTATCTCTACAGAAAAATTCCTTCTGAAAGAAATTTATTAAGCCAACAAGGCACAGAAGTTGATGCCCTTTTACCCTGTTCCAGCCTCTCTTCCTGCTATTGTTACTGACCTCAAATCCCAAAGAAAAAGTTGAAGTTGAACAATTGTATGCATTGATTGGCACACACTACAACTTGCAGCAGCATGGTCTCAGTTTTCTAGTGAAAACAATTAGGTCTTGTGATATTCTAATGGGAGAACGCAAGGGAAAACAAAAAGGTTTTGGGAAATGGTACAGATAAGTTATTAAGGATTTCTTATTTTGAATCAAACTACTGAGTCAATGTCACAGTATGATGTCAATGAGCTCGATGGGCAGCATAGACACAGCATTCTTTTTACCATCAGCCCCTTAATTACTATAAGCATCATGAAAGTCTTTGAATATGGTAAGGAAGCTATTGGTGTGTATACATTCACAGCGATTACTGTAATGCAACTGCCTCAAAGAGTTGATAAAGTGGTTGAAAGTGTAAAGCAGCAGAACACAGTTTGAGAGATGATGAAACATAATTTAAATTACTCAGACTGCAAAAGGAATATACTTGCAGAAATTAATCTACAGAATTTTTCCATATTACTGGGTATGGGATACTGAACTGTCATAAAATTCTGTCAGATCTTTAGATAAAAGAGGGTAAATTTCTTCCTCATGTCATGTGAAATATTTTTGGCTAGGCTGAAGTCAGGCAATTCAAAAGGAACAGAGTATTTATTGAGGAGGTTTAAAATACTGAAGCAGAAAAGAAACTTTCTCCTTGGCTAGAAAACTTTTCTTGGACAATTTCTGATTTTCATTTAAACCCATTAGCATACTTGTATAAGCATTCTTAATGGAAACAGAAGTAAACTTGAATATTTGATCTTAAACTTGATCAAATCAAGCTGAACAAGAGCTCTGTGTGTGTTTTGTGCTTGCCTGTGTGAGAACATGCACGTGCACAAAGAGATAATGGAGCACAGGTAAATGACTATTCAAAAAAAGATTTTGAAAATAAATTTCTCCAAGCAATACTTGTAATTTATCTGGCCCCTTCTGAAACTTTCTAGCAGGCAAGTAGAACAGAATCAGCTCCTTTGGATTCAGCTACTTGTGGTCAACATTTTGCAGGTGGCTAACCTTCACAGGGAAATACTGTGTTTCTCTTTTAACACAGGTGCTGCAGAACTTGTGAAGCATCAGGACTGCTTTGAATTCTGTATACCTGCAAGAATCTAAAGTAATTTAAAATTAAGTTACTAATTTGAAATTTTTGCTTTTACATTTACCTACTATATATTCTCCTATTTATTATGAAGGTTAAATTTAAACATAGTTTCCTGTGACATGATATTTTTAGTGTTCCATATGTGGGGAGATGGTCTTAAACTATTCATCTATTTTATAAACAAAAATTTTAAAATAATTTAGAGCAGCAAGGGCTGGTTTCATAATAAAGTTTACAAGAGAAATTGAGCACAGGGTACAAACGTTTATCTAAGATTTTGCTAATAAAGTTTCCTGACACTTAAGGTCCTAATGCTAGAGAACTCTTCAGACTTCCCTAGTGCAGGATAAGTCGGTAGCTGTCAGCAGTGAGCAGTGCCTATCTCCTTCTTTCTCTTAACCCACATTAAGCCATTTCTTCTGTCTGGTTAACTTCTGTCATCACTCCTAGGAGAAAATGACCAGGCAGATCTTATTCAAGTTTTTTAATTAGAAAGACAGGAATAGCCTCCCCCACACTTTTGGTGATGAGGATACTACATCTTTGGAAATCCACATTCACATTATATGCATAGGTTAGGTGTACAGCTTAAACAGAAAAAGAATCCTTTCTGAAGCTGGCAGCAGTGCATAGTTCATGTGATAATGATCAGTAAAGAACTGGACAAGCCACAAGCCTCAAAAGCACTGGATTAAGTGTAGAGCTGGAAAGTCAACAACACTTGACAAGTAGATCTGATGATTCTGAGTGGTAAATACCATGGATAGATGTGAGGTAGCCCATCCTTTATAGAAGCTACGGACTTTGACTCAGAAGAATCTCCTACAGGCACTTAAAAATTGTTACTATATGACTGATCCCACTGTAGCAAATTAAATGTTTACTTTTCTTATAGGCCTGTAAATACACAGGCGAGACTGTTTGAACTCTACCATTGCTCCAGATCTCTACCTGACTGGGATGCTGTTGTAGATATACTCAGAGAATTATATATTTTCACAAATGTCTTGCAAAATTTATTAATCATAAAGGCTTTTGGTTTCTTTTTCTCTGCAGGTGAAGAAAACGTAGAATATTTTTTTCTTTCTTTTTTACACCAATAAGGCTACAGTAATAGAAGTTTTATCAACTTGAATGGGAACAGAATCTGATTTCTCATGTAATGGCACCTATTAGACCTCTCCATTGCCTAAGGAAAAAACACTACCTTTTAGCTCACTGTATTTGTCATATTATCTACATAATTTAGTTGACATCTATTTTAGAGCAGGACACACTAAAGTATTTGACCAGTGTTTGAAGAAATTCTGAGGTGTTAATTTGTTAATTTCATTGCTAGTGCTGTGCTATTTATAAATCTTAAATTGACCAAAAAAGGAAAAGCTTGTTTTCAGTTCATAGCAATTACAGGATAGTTTGAGAAAACGTAATGCTTTGAAATGTCTAGTGGTCTTTACACTAAACATTTCCTCTTCTCTCTTCTCAGCCAAGGTGGTACTAGCATTAAGAATGAGAAAGATGTGTAGTGGAAGTGTGCAGATGAATGTAATCATTTTAATTATCCTCAGCACCACATTATAAGGTATCCAACATTTATGACAAACTATTCCACAATTCTCTGATGAGACATTTCAGTAACAGGTCATTTATATATAGGCTGTTTCATTAATCAGAGGAGGATCAGCACAGTTATTGAAAAAAAGAGCTCACAAAAAGGTAATGTGCCACACTGCAGCATCCTTCCTGTAGTGGGGTGGTGGTGGTGGTAGTAACTAACATCTGCAGGACTAATAACTTAGCACAGTAAATTACTATACCTAACTGTGAAACACTGCAGGTAGAATGCCATTCCTCAGCAGCAGCTTTCTCTCTATAAATAAGTAGTTTGCATCACAAAAAAGAATCTCTTTACAGTGTAATATACTGCCCTGTCTCTGCTGGTTTGTTTGAATGTGTTCTGAGTTCTGATTCTTTCTTTCTTTGTCTTCATTAGAGTTTTTCATTTTCACAGTGATGACTTTGCAATTGTTTGGTGTAAGCCAGAGATACCAGAAGAAACACATTCCGAAGTTTTTCTAAACACTGAAAATGTTTCAGCCAAAGCATTGTATTTATTGTGTCAACAGAATTTGTACAGCCTTATTCATGACTATCCAATCATATAAGTCGTCTGCATCTTAAAAGTTTTAGTTATTTCCTGAGTTGTGAGTGAAATAGACTTATTGGTTTAAATTTGGGTTAAAATATGCGGTTAATATATAACTGAAGATATACAATGAAAAAAAAATATTAAAGTGCTAAAAAAGAGAAATTTAAAGTGTTGGAATATATACAACTCTACCTAAAAAGTTAAATTCACTTTGTAAACAAAATTTTATGTATGTTTAAGTTTAAGGTATGAAGGTATTGTGGATTTATTCCATGTTTGTTGCCTAGCACTATAAAAACACAGCAAATGGCACAGTTTTTCTTATGGGAAGAAAGTTGAAGAAAAAGTTTTCCTATTTAGAACCAAACCTAACTCTAAAATAATCTGAAAATTCCCAGTTGGCAACAAAACTATGACAGTTAATAGACACAGGGAAATAGAAATATAGATTTAAGTTTGGCCAATACAAACTATACCCAGCTGGCCTTTTCACAAGGGGTAACAGATGTTCAGGGTGTCTGCAGTACACTTGGCTTCATGAAAAGAACATGTGGCTTGAACTCGATACTTAATGTCAGGTTAAGTCTTTTTGTCTCCAAGAAGCATGCTGAAGAAGCATAAACCATCCTAAGTACACTGACTTGCTCATGCACTTCTAGTAGACTGAAGGCACAGCGCATTATTAGAGCTAAACTTACTGTTAATATTTTTTCAGTTGCAGTATTGGGTTTTCCAGTTTATGGAGTCATATAAGCTGGCAGATAGTCTTCTTTTTAGCTGGACTTTGCTAAGCAGCTGTCACTGGTTGGACAGAGCATGTAAGACTGATGACCCAGAGCATCAGGCAATAAAAACATATTAAACCCAGAACTTATTAAGAAAAAAAGTGTAGCCTGCATTTTTCACAAATCAAAGTCACATCATTATTCCATTACTAAAAGCTCTAATGAAGCCTTTATTTTTATTTGCTAGTTGCTGTTATTATTATCATAATTATTATTATTATCTGAAACATAATTATTCAAAGCTTATTCCTCCACAGAAAACCATGGTACAAGGTTTTCTTTTTTTGTAACTGACTGCTGTGTAACATGCTCTTGACTGTTTAACGCTGCACCTGTACCATCTAAAATTAGCCACGGTCGAACTGGTTGGAAGTGAAAGCCAGAAAGCATCTGACATTCAGTCTTAGTCACTGGGGTACAGCTAGAAAGGAAGTTATTTGAGTGTTGTCAACTCTTGAAATATTTGACATTTTACAGAAAAAAAAAACCCAAACCAAACCAAAACAAAAAACCTAACACCCAAGACACTGCTAATTGCGCATTGAGATTATTTAAGTCTTGCTTTCATTTAAAATGAAAAAATATAACAAGCTGTTACTTATACAGAGAAATTATCACTTACAATTTCAACAGCTAGTGGGCTTTACCCTCCCTTCAATGATTTCTTTTTAGAATCATAATGGTTTATAGACTTGATTTTACCATTTCTGAACCCTTGAGCTAAACCACAGTGCATCCAGTATTTTGCTCCCCACCCCAGTTTATACAACAATCTGAAGCCTGATTTTAACTAAATCAAAGACATTAAGTTCCTAGAAATCTTATTATATCCCAATATATATTACTTATATCTTATTATATTCTAATTCCTGGGACTCTTCTAAAAGATAAGTTTTCCTCCTCCTCCCTCTCCTAACCACAACTGACTTTCAGGAACTGCTGAACTGTTTGTAGAAACTGTAAAAGGTCATTCCTCATGGTATAAATTCCAAGACAGGGGAGGGCAGGGAAAATACATCAGAGTCATTTCCCACTTAGCATCAGATTATTTGTTTTAGTAATAGACCATGTGTGGCATCTGTTCCATATGCTAAGAATAAGCCCTAGTATTGCATATAGATTTCACAGCCTGGTTTTCTAGTGCTTATAGTGAATCACATAATTATTCAGTAAACAGCCTAAATAGGATGTAGATCTGCTAAGATGCAAAGAACTCTTCTCAAGTAGGAAAATGTGCACTTATCCTCCATTGTCTTTTGAAGAAGCTATGGGGGAAAGAAACAAGTTATTGGAAAAGTAATTTAGGCATTGTAATGGCATTGTTAAAACAATGCAGTGCTGTGGTTTGATGATATGAAACTCAGGAGGAAAAAGTAAAGAATGGATGGAACAGCAGTATATGGGAGCAAGTGGGAATAAACACTGTAGTGTACTGAGAACAACTGAGAGGCACATTCTTTTGCATTATTTCTCTGCTTGACTTGCTTCTTCAAATATTGCTTGCTCTGGAATATCACATACATGCAGACACACATGGTTTTACGTGTTTCACTTATTTAATACTCCCTTTTCTTACTCCATGAATCTGAGAATCTGAGGTGGATGAGAGGAAGACTGAAAAAGCGATGGTGCCATGTAAGACAATGCTAAATTGCAAGCTACGAGACATGGGGTTTTCTATATCAGTTTTGCTGACAACTCTCAAGGGCAAATTCACTGCCCATGCCTGAGGCCATAGCCAGCGTTTACTTCTGGCTATGTGCCAACGCTGTGTGTACTTGCTTTGTCTGCAAGTCGGTCCAATGGCTGAAGGGCAGGTGCCCACAGAGAGTCTTGTACTATAGACCTGCTCCCAAACATGTTGGCTGCATGAAGCCATGGTTTGTGTTCAAAAGAGCTGAAGGTATATCCACTCTAGAATACAATGGTGTAGTTTTAACAAAAACATGTATAATTAGCAATTAGTATAGAACATGAACCAATTTTTATGGGTTGAGATATTAATTTTTGATGAGTTGGGCCAGTAAGAATATCTTGGGTAGACACATATATCTCAAAATGTAGCTAAACTCTGTATATTTTGTATCAAAAATATTTTTTTATTCTTTTAATTAATCTCTGTGTGAAAAAAAGAAAACCAATAGAAAGTCCCAGGAATTACTTGACATGAATTAACAAGACAGTATGATCTTCTAGATTGTTTTAAACCACGGCATTCCAGAACCTGAATCATAGTATTTTAGACTATAGGTAGATTTTGCTCAGGCGTGAGAAACACCTGAATTCCATTTAACTTATCCCAGGCAAATCTGTTAAATAGTTAAAAATCATCCCTTTCTGGGCTTACTGAAGTGATGAATGCCTTGTATGTAAAACATGGGAGTTTGAGATGCAGTGGCATCAAAGTATAGATAATGGGCAAATAAAGCCAGTTCTCTCTTTCCTTGAGGTTATGTAGCAGTTCTAGTATTGAATCATTTTCAAGAGTGGTGTGGCAGGAAGAAAGTCTCAAAAGGAAAACGAAAAGGAAAGGCAATCAATGGGAAGTTTCTGGGTTTTTAGTTAAATAGTAACTTATGTCAGCATAAACTCTCCCAAAACTTACTTAGAAGAGTTATAAGCAGTATTGTAAGCAGTAGTTGCTGGAGTCAGACCAACCTTGCAGAGAACTGTGGGATTCAGCTTTCTCTGTCCAGCAAATAATGAGGCTTTGGGGGAATTTCTCTAACACCACCTTTTGGCAAGCTCCGATGGTTACGATGTTGAAAGTAACAACAAGGTTTCCTGTCTGAAGGAGCATGGTCTCCAACAAGAGTCCAGGCTTGACACCAGAAGAATGACAATGGCTCCAAGGAATCCAGAGAACAGGGTGCAAAATCAGAAAACAGCAAGCACTGAAGATAGGTGAATGAGTACAGACGCTTTAGGAAATAACGAACTTGTTGATCACAGAGCTGTAATTAATGTTAAGTTGATGCTGTATTTTGTGCTATGACTGTTGTTATTTCTCCCCAGCAGTTTCTCTGATGGCATTTCTTCAGTTTATTTTTTGTTTTTAATTTGACATGATCAGAGAAGCATTGTCAGTTATAAGAACAGAATATTGGTACCACTTTTTGCTGAATGTCATCATGACTCTACAGAAAACTCTCAGCTTCTGAGTATGATATTTTTAAGTAGGCCTTGCTGATTATATTTTAGGCAGTTAAGGGCATAGATTTCTTGTTTAATTGCAGCAGCTTAAAATGAATGCTGGGAACAGATACTCGTTATTTTGCTTGGTGTGTACTAAGCCACTTGGAAATGGGACTGGTATCAATTTTGGCCTAAAAAAATCCATAAATCTGTACTACAAATAGGGCATAAAACTGAGAAGGTCAGCACAAGTTGTTATCTTAATTCCATGCTTTGTTTAAAAACACAAGTCACTATAAAAATTAAAACTTGTATCTTTTATAAATAATTCATGAAGGTGCAGACCTATAGAAACAAGAAAATAATACCAACTTCGAATGCTTTTATGGTTTACATTAGTTTTATTTTCTTTCTTTTATTAGTGAATAGCCTTGTGTCAAATTAAAAATAACATTTACCGGCTAGATATTCTGCCTGATTATTACAATTTTGAGGTTTAGGATGAAGTCAGATCTATACTCTGGCTGAAAATGTTCTTAAATTCTCTTTCTATCACAGTGTTGATCATTAACACTGGCTTATAAATAGCTCAAGGAATTATTTTCATCTAAAAAGGAGAACAGTTTTAATTGTGTGGCGTTTTTTTGGGGGGGAGAAGAAAATTAACCTTATTTTAAAACTTTTTTTCTGAAGTTTAGTTGGGAAAGCAGCACAGTATCTTTATCTTCACCTCTCCAATGGGTTGCGTAATGTATAAAGGGCTAGCAGCAGCAGCTACTTTTCATTATGTTAGGATATATGAAAGCATACCGCAAGTGGGGCAAGAAAAATGACTAGATATTTCTGGACTGGCTGGGCAGGGAGGTGAGAACCTGTGATGAAGTCACACTACAGGGGATGGTTATGCCTTGTGGCTGTGCCTAAGGCTATAGTGCTTGGAACAGAGTTTAAAGGGTCAGTGTGCAATTTCAACTGCAAAAAAATACAAATTTACCTTATCTCAGTTTTATTTTTAAACTGTCAAAACCCACAGTGTAGGACTTTTTACTGAGCCAAGGGTTTATTTCTCCCTTTCTCTCCCTTTGCACTGCATTTTTAGAAAAAAGTCAGACTTCAGCTAAGTTGCCGGAACAGTAAATGATATTAGCTTACACCAGACAAGTGTTATTCTAAAGGAAATTTCTGTCTTTCCCTCTCTTTCCCGAATTTTTTGTAAATATAGCAGTTTAGGGTTTTATTGGTAGAAGGGCATCTTATTTATTTTACAATACTGTTGGCTTTTATTTCCTATATATTTTTGAAGCACATACTCAAACTGAAAGAAAACAATATTAAAAGGATACGATGAGCACTAAAACCTGTAAGTTAATATTTTAACTACCCTTAGTCCTCACAGCAGGATTTTGCAAGTGTTCTGCTTAACAGAAATATGGAGCTACAAAGCACCAGGAAAAGGTAAAGGAGAGAGTTTGCAATTCAAAGACATTCACTACATGGCATCCTATATAAGTAAAGATGAGTTCCTGTTTTCAACCCCTTAAGCAGCATGGTGTGGACAGGGCTTAAAGCTACATAAATGTTCGTCCTACCTGCACACATCCTGAAGGAGATTTGGGTGCCTGAAATCATTGGCTTTCATCAGTTATTTACCCACCACATGGAGTGTAGGTCAGTGTAACTTGTGTTGGATACAGCATTTTTTACCTTCAAGAGTGAATCCTTTCAGTAAAGAACCATATGATCACTTGTATCACAAAATTAGGAATTATCACTCACATTTACTTGTAACAAACTAAAAGCAGCAGAACAAAAGAACACAGACACACCCACCTACCGAAACTAAAATGTTGGTAATGAAAGGAGTTTGATGAATCAAATACAAGAACTTCAATGCCTTCTACAGCACGTAAAACCAAATATAAAACCGATACTGCAAAAACGATGAAATTCTTGCCATGATGGGTATAGGAAATCCGGTGGATAAAAAGAAGTGACATAAATGAAACCGGAACTTACATGACAATTCCACTGGGGAAAGATGCAATAAATATGCCATAACGGAGATAGTGCTATAACAATTACAGCTCTCAATTTCAGTGGCTGCTTTTTTTTTTTTTTTTTTTTTTTTCTTTTGGTCAAAGAAGCAAGTAGCATTGGATACTGTGTGATTATGGGACAGTGCACTTTCTCAAAAACTGGCAGAATAATGAATGCTGATAAAAAATTTGGTCTTGCTTTCCTGTTTTGTTTATTCTCCAGTTCCTCTATGAACTACTCATAGGTGTGGTAGTTCTGGGTACACTTGTTCCTCAGTGTTAAAAGTTAATTTTTTATCAGAGTGGTGTGAACCTCAGTAGGTAGGTGTATATGTGGACTCTTCTGTACATCTGTGCCCTAGTTACCAGAGGCTGGCAAAGTCTCATGTCAGTGACCTAACTGGCTTTTTTCAATCTTATTTAGAAACTAAACCCATATAGAAGTCTCCTGGTTTTTTTCAGATCTGTTAGGAACTTCTGTAATAGGAAAGACAGACATAATCTGGGGAGACAAGAAAAGCTAGACTATGTTGAAAAAATTATACAAATTTGTCAGTAGCTCAGTGATACAGAACACAATTGCTTGAGAGGGCTCAGGATGCACAAAAATTTGTTGAGTATTTTATATTTGCAAAATCTACTTTTTCTCTAAGTACTTGGATACCTTCAGAGGTGATCCTGTGATTCTTGAAAGTTAGAGATTGACATTAAGGTCTGAGACTCACAAAAGTTCTGGGAAAAAGATCTATTTTTTCAGTAAGCCCAGTTCTAAAAACCAGCAAGGTAATTTAAAAAACTTGAGTTCCCACTGGGCTAAACATAATGGGAGGATGTTAGGAATTCTGTAATGATAACCATCTTCTCTTTTACTCTCCTCCCCACTGAGCTCCATAGTAGTACTATTAGTACACTCACTGCCAATCAAGCAACATGAAGAGAAAACAACCTGTTTGCTTTCAAAATAACAAGAGATATTATTAGCTAATCCATATGTGAGAAGGCTGCAGTCCTGCTTACTGTACTATATCTGTTTCAGCTTTTACAATGATCTATTATATTTTAGAGGCTGTATGTTCTTTAAGAAAGAAGAAAAAAAAGAATAAAAATCTGTTTTTTCTTCTGTGCGCTCTGCCTAGGCTTGTTTTGGTGGTTCACATGAGATTCTGTTTGTCTAAGGAATTTGCAGACGAGAGAACTGGACAAAAAAAAAAAAAAAAAGTTAATTTTTCAGTGTGTACTGTTGTCCATTAGCATATGAATTAGAGTATGGTTGACACTGACATCTGAAAAACATGCCTGTTCACTACTCTGAGTGCTACTTTGAACATAAATCACACTCCCATGGAAGTACTCATACAACACTGGTAATTTCTGAGTTACCAAATTAAATAGCATCAGCTGCATATGAAAACAAGTGAATTAAAAAGATCTAGTGTTTGAAAGGCTTTCACTGAACTGCGACTGAATCATCATCTGCTTCTGTATATGCCCTATGAAACTTTCCTGACTACTGACCAGTAAGAGGCAACAATATGTTAGGTACCGAGCAAACTAAATGCACTTTGGCCATACTTCAGCAGTAACCAGTGGGAATACTCAGGACTCATTGATTATGAGAAATAACAAAATCAGTTTTAGAGCAGAAAAACAGATTTAAACACTGATTTAGTTACTCAAGGAAAAAAATAGACATTATTTCAATTATTTATTACTATTCACGTTTTCAGATAACTTCTTGTACCTTACTTGAAAAAATGTACTATATAGATACCACATGTTGCTACAGTGCATTCATTACAGAAATAACTAATCTGTTAATCATCATGAAGAGGAATGTTTTTCAATAATTATATCAGCAAGTAGCTTGGCTTCTGCTCAGGAAAGCCAGGTGGTTTTGCACCACTGTAGTGTTGTTTTAGACAACCACTACATATGTTCAGGTTGCAACAGAAAAAGGCACCGGATTGACAAATCTTGAGGGGAGAACTGTTTTGCAAGGTGCACAGACATAGAGGATGTAATGAGAAACTACAAACTGGGCCTAGAAAAAACACACAGAAGCTCAGCAGAGAATTTGAAAAGCTGACTGCAACAGATATCACAAAAGTTAAATCAGATTCATAAAGTAAGCAGCAACCTTTACTTCTACCATATGGATTATCCAATATTCTTCTGGTTGTTTTCAAAGCAGACAGGTTGTTTTCCCTGGATTCTGCTCACATTAGCTGAGAATGTGTAAATGTTGCTACTATGGAGCAGACTGATAAAGAGAAGAAAAGATGGACAAGCCAGGCTTGGAAACCTGATGGAGAGTAATACTTTTTTAACAAGGGATATTCAATTGTTGACAAACCTTACTGGATTTTTTTTTAGTAGTTACGCAGTTTTCACCTTTCTTCCCTGCTACAACTTGCTACTGATACCTCATGAGAAAGATATTCCAGATGGAAAGCTAAGCTCAAACTCGGAAAGGAGAAGGAATGTGATGTTAAAATTAAAACTTCTAGGACGTGCCATAAGCAGAGATTATTTGGAACAAAAATATTGTGGTTCCTCAATTTGATTCAGCCCAAGAACCCAAATTCCACATTATCAGTTACCCTGATTAAGGCCTGAAACATTCTGGCAATTTCTCAAATTCAAATCAAGCTGAATTAATATGAAACATTACACTGAATCCACATGAACCTTCTCAATTTTTCTCTCAAACTTTCCCAGAAATTTCCGTGTATGAAAAATACTATTAGCTTCATTTATATGTTTATAAATTTATTTTGGTCTTGATGCAGGATAAAATCTAGTTTTGAGATTCTCAAATAACACAACAAATAAGATCAAACTGGTAGGAATCAGTATATTGTGTATGTAGGAACCACGCCTTGGAGAGTTACCTGATGTGAGGAAGGGTACAGTCTATTTTTAGAAGCTCAGTATATTACAGTAAAATTAGTACTTCTGCCATAGTGTCTCTCACTCACTGATTTATTTCCTAGGTTGTAAGTTACTGACTAGAGGTCACAGTTGTATGGGCAAACAGAAATATTGCGTGGTGTTAGAACTTAATAGCCACTAAATGTCCAATATATCACTGAATTTGCAAAGTACTGACCTATTTGCAGTATGGCAAATGCTTTAGACATAAATAAAATTGCCTTTTCCTCTCTACTGTTTTGTTCTCAGAGTGGAAGGGGTTAGAGTTAGAATGTGACTTAAACATCAGAAGAAATGAGCCATGAAGGGTTAAGAAAATGCTGTTGTGTCATCAGAAATGCACATATCAAACCACCAGCTGTAATGTCATTAGTTCCAAGGAAAGAGAATGAGGTTTATCAGCTCCTTTAATTCTTGCATATCAATAATTGTCTGCACTGAATCCTTAAAGGAATGGGGGTATTTAGTGCTTTGTTTGTATGCCCAGAAATATGTGTACCTCATAAAAAGTAGTCTCCTCAAAGATCCACAAAGCTGTGCTTCTTAAACCGCCGCCTCTCATCCACAGCTTACTCTCTGAGCATCATGGTTCCTGCCTGGCTGCATTGCAGGGATGATGATAGCAGCAACCTGAAGACATTCAACCACTGAACCAAATTTGATTCAGCCAGCAGCACTTTTATATTGGAGAACTAAAATATGATGGTGCTGAAGCACAGTTCTTTTCTTAAGGTGAATTGATGTTTTTGATGGCAGGTCTCTCTGGTGGTGTGGGGTTTTGTTTTCTTTTTCTTTTTTCACCTTAGCAAAAGCTTTACTTTAGGATTCAAAAGAACAAAGGGACCTCTCAGACTGTGGCTTGTTTTGCTTTAGCATGTATTATGTATTAGTATGTATTTTATATATATATATAAAATATATATATATAAAACATTATTATGTATTTTTTGCTGAATATGGCAAAAACAACCGGTTGTGTTTTTCAGGCAGAAATCTCCCATTTGACACATTGCAGCATCCAAACTACCAGTTGGATTAAAGCAGAGCATAGAAATGAGGAATTCTAATTAGCAGGGTGAGTCTTTAAATACTATTTCCAGGCGACTTCCATGTGGGGAAAAAAAAAAAAAAAAGGATGACGTAATGCTACCGTGAAACAAAAAGGGGAAAATATATAAATATCTAAATCTAAATCTATCTATCTATCTGTCAGTGAAGACGAGACCCCAGGCGCGGCCCGAGGGCGCTGGCGGCCCTCGAAGGGCGGCGGCTCCCCGTTTCATCCGCCGGGCGGTACCGGCCCGGCGCCCCCGGGCACGCGGGCGGGCGGTGGCTGCCCCGCCTGCGTGGCGCCCAGGGGCCGCCAGGTGGCGTTGCTGCTCCTGCAACGGCCCTTCTCCTGCAACCGTGGGCGGGGGGCCGGCGGCCAAGCGCCCGCCCGCCGGGGAAGCCCCACGGCCTCCGGGGCTCGGGTCGGGCTGCCTGCCGTCCTCGCCGCTGCCACTGCGGCCCTTCCCTGCCCTTCCATAGTCCGCGGTTCAGCTGCCGTTTAGATTTAAATGGACTGCTGCTCCGGTAAATTCAGACTTTCTGCGAGTCTTGAGTTTATAATCGCTGCGTCTGGCCTTAGGGAATCGCAGCTCTCCACAGCCACAGCCCTTTGGGATATTTTCTCCTGGTGGACACGTTAAGTTGTAGAGTGCTACAGAAACTTAGGCCGGCTGCTAACGTGCGGCTAAGACGAGGCAGTGGCATCAAACCAGCCAAAACCACTACAGGCCTGAACAGTCCCACTGCGCGCCGCTGAGTGCTCTGGAAGCCCCTGCCCGTGGGCGGGGGAGGGGGGCGGCCCCACCCGCAGCCCGGCGCTCGGCTCGGGCCCGCCGCGGCAGGGGACACCCGCCCGCCGGGGCCAGGGGACACCCGCCCGCCGGGGCCAGGGGACACCCGCCCGCCGGGGCCAGGGGACACGCGCCCGCAGCGGCAGGGGACACCCGCCCGCCGGGGCCAGGGGACACGCGCCCGCAGCGGCAGGGGACACCCGCCCGCCGGGGCCAGGGGACACCCGCCCGCCGCGGCAGGGGACACCCGCCCGCCGCGGCAGGGGACACCCGCCCGCCGGGGCCAGGGGACACCCGCCCGCCGCGGCAGGGGACACCCGCCCGCCGGGGCCAGGGGACACCCGCCCGCAGCGGCAGGGGACACGCGCCCGCCGGGGCCAGGGGACACGCGCCGGCTGGGGCCCGGGGACACCCGTCCGCTGGAGCGGGCCCGGGGGGGGGCACGGAAGCGGTCAGAGGGCTGGAGCCCCGTTCCCGGGGGGAAAGGGCGACGCAGCTGGGGCGCTTCAGCCTGCAGGAGAGAAGGCTCCAGGGAGGCCTTGCTGCTGCCTGCCAAGATGGGGCTTATAAGGAAGACGGGGACAGACTTTTTGCAAGGGCCTGTAGCGATAGGTCGGGAACTAATAGTTTTAAACTGAATGAGGGTGGGTTCAGACTAGATGTAAGGGAGGAATTTTTTACAATGAGTGTGGTGAAGCACTGGAACAGGTTACCCTGGGAGGTGGTGGATGCCTCATCCCTGCAAACATTCAAGGTCAGGTTGGATGGGGCTCTGAGGAGCCTGATCTGGATGAAGGTGTCCCTGCTCATTGCAGGAGGGCAGGGCTAGGTGACATTTAAAGGTTCCGTACAAACCCCACTATTGTATGGTTCAGTGATTCTGTGATTGTGCTGCCACTTGGCATGAACCTGACAAGTAACACACGCCACTCTCTTACACAGGGCATCTAGTTGTATTCCAGGAGCTGTAGCTGTGAGCTGAAGGAAGCTATCAAAAGTAGTTATGATAGTTACTAGTACAAACCCCGTTCTGGAGAACATTTCTAGCTGCACCTGACTCCAGATAATGTTAAAAATGTTATATTTTAATGTTTAATTAATGTTATATTTTATACTAAAAATGTTAAAAAGATATTACAGAAGTAAGGGGCTTTCAAGAATGTCATAATAGTTTACTATTATTATGACATTATTCAAGGACTCTTATTTCTGCAAGTTCTTTCTAATAGTCTGTCTCTACCAAGAAGGAATTACCTACTACATCAATGCCTATTGTATTTAAACAGGCACTTTTTTTGCTATGCATGGACTGGCTAACCAAGCAAGTCACTGAAAAACTTGCCATACATTTTTCTGAGCATGTTATACTATCATAATAGGGTAAAGAAAAATTAAGAGAAACAAAACATAAATACAGAATAAGCAGCGGAAATAAAGAGGTCTGAGCTAAGCCACTTGCTGTAAACATGCCATTCTGGCATGCTTCACTCTCCTGAAATAACTGAGTTGAAAATAGTATTGGTTTATAGAGAGAGGAGGGACCTATTTTCATTCTCTTTTGAGATTCTGATTTTTCAAAAATCAAAGCATCACATTTGTACAGCCACCTAGAGTATTTTATCTGCACCCTTAATAATTTTCTACTGTTAATGCTCATTGCATGTTCTCTGCTTTGTTGTGTTAGATATAAGTGCATAAGAACTGAGCATAGATATATGCAGAATGAACCCTCCAAACCAGGAAAAAGAAAAAAAGATTAACCCTCAGTTAAAAGAAATTACAAAAGCAACACAAAAGCAAGATTAAACATTTTAAACGTAATTTTTTTATATAATGTAAGCAAAAATAGGTAATAATGACATATAACAGGAACATCTAGTGAACATGCAAAATGCCTATAATTTTAATAATATTTAGAACTTTAGTTAGTGGTTCAGAGTTATGAATATGTATTTCAGGATTATGAGTTCTGTGGGTATTGTTAATGGGCAGCTTCAGTGGAGTGCACGTCTGGTCATAGAGTATAACATTCTTCAGATCTGGGACTTCTATTGCCTTCTTCCCAACCTCTAGTGTATTTTAAACTCCAGTTAGCATGAACAGTGCTGGATGGTGTAACAATTGATTAAAGGGCACTTGTGACATAAAGAATTTAATAACCTGAATGATCAATTTCCATTCATGCTTATTCTGCTTCTACAGCCATCCGGTTGAACTATGTTCCTGCTGTAAAACTTCCTGTCTGTTGTTTTAAGAACATTCTTTGCAACTTTGAATCGTATCTTTAATCTTCTGCTCTTCCTTGTATTTGTTTCTTGCTCATTTTTTTTCCCCTGGCTTCTTCCTTTTTCTCTGCAGTTTTTTCTGCTTTTTCATGTTCACCCACATTATCTTCAGCTCTCTGACAGTTCAGTCTGTTGATGCACACAAACATTCTGCCAAAACAGGTTAGCTAGAAATAGTGCCATCTTTAGTGACTGCTCCATTTTCAGCGCTACGTTGTACCAACTGTGACTGACAGACGTCATGCTGTCAAGCCTAATAGTTCCTAAGTAGTGATTAGCTGGACTAGTGATATCTGGATGGGGCTTGATGGACACCTGCACTAATCCCTCCTAGATATGGGTCCTTTACTCTTTCAGAAATGCCACCCTCAATGATTTACTATGATTTACTAATTATTGTGGTTGTTTGGCTGTTGTTTGTTTTGCCTCTACTCACATCACTTGTGAGCTTTACAGACTCTCAGTCTGAGGAAATATAAAATGCAAGAGCTGCATGAAGGTAAGAGGAATGGAAGCAAACCATCTTCTGAATAACATCTCCCAAAAGTCTGATGCTTTGTCTTAACAGTATGAAATTGCAACTCAAGTTATGGAGCTCAGAAAATAAGTGCTAGACCTATGTTCCAAGAACACATGAGGATTTCTCATAATGTTAATATCGCAGAATAGCTCTTTATATCATGCTTTTATCTTTCCTCTTCTAACCTTTTTTCTGCTTCCCTCTGCCATACTCTAATTATCCAGGCCATAATAATCCAAACTCTAATAATAACCCTCCTTTCTTTGTCTACTTCTGTCTGCATATTCCAAAAAGTAAAATAATAGGTTTGAATATCTGATTAGCTCTTAATGTTCATAAATAATTACAAAACCTCCTTTATATTTTGTCTGTGGTCTCCCAAAAATATTAATGGTTTAAACAGAATTGTGTATCCAGGATGACAGGTGGCATACAAAGCTGTTATTGCACAGCACCAGAATACCTGAACATGATACATGCCCAGGTTATGGAATAAAGGAGGATCTGGAGCCAGCATATATTCTCACTCAAAGGGAATCCAAATATCAGTGTAGGAAAGATGCTTTCACTGTGACATCTCTAGAATGAAACTCAGAAGATGTGATGAGGGTCAGATTTCTTACACTGCAAGGACCTTGTGGCTTACAACCACTTTTGGTATGATTATGGTACAGTTTTGATTCAGATGAGGTGTGATTCAGATCAAACCTTGAAACAGCAGTTGGTATCCTATGGTATGCATTGTGGAGCAGTTTGTTCTTAAAAGTGCACAAAATGAGTACCTCTTGGATTAATTTAATTGAAATTTTTAGGTAAAATGGAGTTGAACAGGGACTTCAGGAGTGCACATAATGCAATTCAGCTGGTATTTGGCTTCAATCCTTGGTTCTCTGAGACATCTAGGTGACTTTAGATTTATATTTTGCTGGTCTGCTTTTCACCAGCCATAGGCATCATTCCCATGAGCAGATGGCTGTCCATTATCTGGGCAATGCACAAGAATATTTCAACATGGAGTAGGAGTAGAAAAGGAAAGGCTCTGAGATAAATGTTGCGCTTAGTGGGTCATCTAACAGGAAGCTGGAGCAAGAAGCTTATTTTTTTTTAAAAAGCTAGAAACTATTCACCAGACTTGCCTCAAAAGTCCATGAAATTCAGTTGGTTTTGAAATTTAAATGTTGTACTAGCATCACTCTGGGTCATTTTCTTCACCTAGCAATGGTTCCAGAAATTCCCTTAGTGTCAACAACTGTTTTGGTCTACAAACCCACTCCTCTCACACTGTACTACTTATAAATATAGACATAGCCCTTAAGGATTTTCATAATTTGGTTCCTCAACTGTAAGCTAATGATAATACTTCTCTGATAGGAGGAGTTTTGTAAGGCTGTTTGTTAGGCATTTGTGACACACACAAGAACTATGCAGGCAGTGCTTTTTAAAAGCCTATAAACAGAATAACCCATTATGCCTTTGGGAATGCTCCAGGTTTTTTGTTTTTTTTTTTTAAAGCTTCAAGTTTAGTAGTATTTGGTAATACTGCCATTTACATGCCATAGGATTTCAAGAGCAAAACACTATATTCTACTATTATTTTAACTGTGGATTCCTGCAATAAAATGGCATCCTTTGTGACTTATGTGAAATCTGGAGCTTAGCTGCTTAATGCTTATTGGAAATTTGCAATATTTATTAAGTTGTACCACCAAGAATACAAACTTGGAACACTTCAACAAGTGGTTTTCATCAGCAGAAATACACATAGGAAATTAAAACAACTGGAATTAAGCTTTATTGCTCACGTTTAGGGCATGATTGCTGAAAAATGCATAATCAGAAAATACTGCAAGGAAAGGAAAAGTTGGCAGAGAAACAGCTCTAAGATCATGCACCTATTTATCAATAAAGCAGTTAAGGAATTTAAAGGAAAATACCTTTGTGAAGGAAATCTCTAAGTATAACTTAGGTTTTGATTTCACCACATCTTGGCTGAATATATAAACAGTTGTTCTTTTTTATTCTTATTAGGTCATAAAGGAGCTTTTTTATAATGACCATACTAGTTAAAAAATGTGTCATCTTCATATGCTAAGTGACTTACCACTCTCCCAAGCTTATTGAGAAGTGCTTGTTATGTTCTTTCGGTATAAGATGGTCTCAGTATTCTTTTCAGTAGAAAGGTATTTATATCTGATCTTCAGTGGTTGATGTACATCAAAGGTATAGTGTAGGAGACTGAGACTTAAAGAGAGTTTTAAATAAAAAAAAACAGCCAAGTGTATGTCTGCCAAACTTAAATGCAGTGGTGCAACTATTCCCTGTAGATAAGTGTGAAATTTTATATCACTTAAGATAAACACATGCCTCATAAAGACACTCTGTCATTTTTCTTTTATTCTCTTGTACCACGAAGTAGAAGGTGCTCTTAGGGTTTACTCCGATCAAAACAAGGAACCTACAGAATAATACTGGAATTACATTGCCTGTTACTGCAAGCTACTATAGCACACTTAGGAACACAATTGCTCCTTCGCTAATGCACTACCATTGCTGTTCAGCTAAGTCATGTTGATTTATCGCATAGGAATTTGCTGATTTGTGTCATAGACAGTCTGTTGCTTATTTTGATAACCAGATGATTTTGGAACTTTCTGGTTCTGTTGCTCCCACAGTTGCTGTTTTAAAATGTTTTCTCAGTATTGTACAGGCTGTGAAAGCAAAATTCACTGTTCACAAGCAGAATTTTCAAGCCAAGTGATTAACATTGCACACCTAAACACATCAGAAAGCTAAAAGCATAAAATTTGTGCTTGAAAGTTTTCAAACCATTCTTGCACATTTTTGAAAGAGAAGCCAAACAGCACTCTGGGTACTTTTGAAGATTAGAAGACATGCTACTAGGTATGCTGTGCTTAGTGTTTTTGGCTGAACTACTGCCAGTGCACCCCATGAGACTCACCCATGAGTTGCTGGTGTTGCTTTGAGTTGCTCAGATGCATTTCTGCTTAAACACGGATTTCTGTCTTGTTTTGTTTTCAAAGCATTTACTTCTGGATTATGCAGACAAAAAATGAACTTTAGGTCATCTTAATGCTCTTGTTTTGCTTTTTAGTTTTCCAGTGCTTTAGGGAAAGTATTTATGACATTTGTTGCCTTAACAGTTTGACTGCAGTTCACATCTCATGGCTTGACAGTGCTATGCTGACAAAACTTTCCACCTCCTTAGCCGCTTCTCCAGCCCACAGCAAAGTAAATAAATAAATGTATGTCTGCCCAGAAAAAAAAAAAAAAAAAAAAAGGTGCTATATGATTGTTATTTATATCCTTACATAAGTTGTATATACATCATTTATCTCTGACATTTTACTTGTCTAAACAAAACTAGGAATGGAGGGCCTGCAGAGATGGTCCTTCGTCCTTCACAGAGTGCAGAAATGGGATTTTTGAAGTGAACCCTATGATCCAATCTGTATTGACCATATAGCCAAGTGGAGGTCAGATACAATCTCACCCCTTTTAAGTACTACTGAAATACTACAATTACTTCCAAACCTTTTAAAATGACCATTGATATACTTTATTTCCCCAAGCTTCATAGCAAGAGGGAATGCTTAGTTATAGGCCAAAGTAAAACATAAATTGTGGTGCTTTATTATTTATTTTTTTTAACCTACCAAATGAATTCCTGTGGGTACACTGAGAGGTCTCACAGTTTATGCTACCAGTCAGTGCATAGATCCTTCTTTCAAGGAGGAATTCTTCAAGGCAGGAGCTGGGGGAGGTGGAAAGAAGGGAAGAATCTGACCAATTTCCACATGGCTGTGTTTATCACCACTGGAGATATTTTAGGCGTATATCTGGAAACTTGAAGGTGCTTTAAGAAAGTTTAGTTTTGAAAGACCCTGTTCTCAAATTATGAACATTATATATTAGAAATAAAATTATTCGTAAAAACTGTCATTTGACAACTCAAGATTTCAGGGAGAAGCATCTTGGATTTGCACTGATAAAAATGCAAAGGTTTCTTTCATCTCTGTTCAAGGCTGAACTTTTTAGTCACATTTGCAGTCTGCTATTATGTCTTGTAAGTAATTTCTGTGTGTTTGTTTGCTATGTTTTTCAAAGCTGGAAAATACTATTTCATCATCACTCTTTTCAGTAGAAAATGTATTAGGTCATCATTAAAATCTCAACTGAAATGAATTTGAAAATATAGATTTGAGTTTTGATATTTTAACATTGCTATGAAGAAAATTATGACTTTTTTGTAACATTCTTCTTCACTGTATTGAAAGTTTTTCTTCAATATAAATCTATTCCTTAGTCATGCTAAGAAAATCAAATGTAGCACACCCCATGCTGCTATGCTAGCTGCTTGAAACATTATTGCACTGGACTGTTAACTGCCAGCAGAGGCTATCAATAGAGACACTGCAAAACCTAAGACATCCTAATGACAGCGAAAATGTCTAGAGTCAGAAAACGCTCACACACTAGCTTCCAAAAGAGTGTCATTTTGTTAAATGTGTCAAAACATGGAAAAAATTAAACTGAACACTGTGGTAAATTCAGCTTTGTTTGAGGCCTGATAATCTTATGTTATCCTGTTTCCCTGTAAAAAAAAAAAAAAAATAATAAAAAAATTCTGTGGCATTCTGTGTTTGTAGAGCAGATTACTGCAAGAATAGTATTTTAAAAGCTGGTTTGAAACACATTGGAAGGTAATACTTAATATACTAACTCTTTTGAGAGGGGTAGGTGACTGATTGATTATAAATATTTTTCATCTTTCCATTACTGAGCAAGACTTTTGTCTTTGCAATTCATGTTCATGTTTTATATCTCGGGTGTGGTGTGTTTTGTTGTTGTTGTTGTTTGAATGATAGTCTTGAGATATGTAAGGTGTGTGTATTGTAGGCACACAGCAAATTATATATGTGCCCTACCATTTGGGATCATAGCAAACTTTATGTTCTGGGGAGACCATAAGAGTTAAAATCATGTTGTACACGCTAATTAAAAAAAAAATAAATAAGTCCGGAAGTCTAACATTTCTCCTTGGATCACATGTCACCATTCAAGTATCTTTCATAATCTATATTAATAAGCCCTTTCCCAAGCGGTGAGGATGGGGGTCTTACAGTGCGGGGTGGGGCTGGGATGGGAACAGGATAAATTGAGATCATCAGTTTGGAACTGTTGATTTTTCTCAAGAGAACAGTGAAAAGTGGTGAGAATGTGTGATTAGTGTTCAGTATTTTGGTGCTATCCTGGTGTTTTAGAAGGACAGTAAAAAATATCAAATGACACCTTCTCTGATCCGAAGCAGTTAGTGATATAAGCTTTGACTGACTGCTGAGTCCTGCAATTAAAACAGCAGCATGTTCACTGGAAAGGAAAATGTCTAACACAGAATATTCAAACGGTGTGTCTACATGAGGCACATTTCTGTCACTATATAAATGTTTATGTAAATATAAACTAAGTAGCATTCCTTGGTTTGTGTTGGAGAAAGAAAACCTGCAGAATGATATAGTTTGAATTCACCTTTAGAATAAGGAAAATTATGTAGTTCTCAAACAATTCCATTGGGACTAGCTGCCTTTAGCCTGTGCATCATTCTGTATGCTTTGGCTTAATTTATGCCTGCCTGTGCGCTAGAAAAAGTTGTCCTTGCCCAGTGTGGCACACAGGATGATTTCTTGTATTTCAGTTCTTGCCCATTGCCTCTTGTCCTGTCATTGCACACCACCAAGAAGAGTCTGGCTTCGTCTTGCTTACTTATCCCTGCCCCCAGTCAGGTGTTTCTAGATGCAAGTAAGATCTTCCTGAGCCTTCTCTCCCCAAGGCAATACGCTGCCAGATCTGTCAGTCTCTCCTGATATGACAAATACTCCACTCCCTTAATCATCTGTGTGGCCCTTTGCTGGACTCACTCCATTATGTCTCTGTCTCCACTGCTGGGAAGCTGAGCCCCACAGGAGGACATAGCATGCTCATGGTTAGCTTGGCATCTACCAGGACCCACAGGTCCCTTTCTGCAAAGCTGCTCTCCAGCCAGTTAGCTCCAGCATGTGCTAATGCAATGTGTTATCCCTGCCTCCACCAAGGGAGAGCTTGGCATTTCTCTTTACTAAACTTCATGATGTTTTTCCCAACCCATTTCACCAGTCTATCCAAAACCTCTAGCCATGGATTATCAGTTACTCCTCCCGGTTTTGCATTATATGCAAACTTGCTAAGGGTGCACTCTCTCCATACCCCAGGTCAGTCTGAACTCAGTATCAGCCTCTGGGGTACACCACTAATGACTGACCTCCAGCTTGACTTTGTGCCTCTGATCACAACCCTTTTTACCTGGCAGTCCAGTTTTCAACCCACCTCACTCTCCATTTGTCTAGCCCATACTTCATCAGCTTGTCTATAAGGGTATTATGGAAGACAGTGTTGAAAACCCTGCTGAAGTCAACATAAACCACATCCACCGCTCTCTACCCAGCCAGTGGATGGAGCCACCTTAGCAGGTGTTCATCACTTTTTTCCTTATTGAGTGATAATATTACAAAACGTGGGCACAGAATTATATTTTGTGTGGAGGCCGGTATTTTAGCTCTAAAGTGCTTTGGTTTGACAGCAAATACTTGAGTGAAGGAGGTTTCTTTAATAACATCTTAATTTAATGAATATTTCACTGATTTCACTTGGTGATGAATATGCTGAAAATCTTATGATACTTAGGACCATGCAGGACTGGGCCATAATCTGTTAGACACTGCCACAGAAAGATTTCTTATTCCAAAAGGGTAAAACAATTCCTGATACCATGCTTCCCACCTGCACAACACTGCACGAGTTTCAAAGAAGTGCAACATTAATCTTCAGTAAGTTAATTTCTGAACTTTGGAATACCTAATGTGGGGCAAAAGCAAAAGAGAATAAAAATCTTTGGCCAGTTACAGAACAAAGTGATGTGGTGGTGTCATCAGCCTAAATTGCCATTAGGTTGTACTCTGACATCATTAACCTGCTTATATAGACAGTTACAATATAAAAAGTAAATGTTTATCACTATAGGTGCTAGCTATTACTTGACAGCTGAGACATAAGAGTTCAAATCTATTCCCACTGAAATCAGCAGGAATTTTGCCAATGGATTTAATGGAATAAGAAGTTGGCCTTCGTTTATAAAGAAAACTACAAAACTAGCAGTGCTAGCAGTGATGTAAGAACTGCAAGGAGAGATAATTTATAAGGGATATTTGTTAAAAGTAGGACGTAATCCTGCAGTCCTAGCACTGGAAAAATTCTTTCAATGGTTGGTAAGTTAAAATAAGGAAGCCTATGGCTCATAAGTAAATAACATGCAAACTAACAAATTATGAAAGGCATACAAAAGTTTACAGAGTTATGTGTACTTTTAGAATATGGGCTGAACACATATGCATTAATATTCAGGTTTTAGTCACAATGTAAAAGGTTGTGGAATGAATAGCCAAATTTGCAGGTGACTCCAATAACTGAAAACAAGAAGGCTGATTTGTGTTTAGAATGGTAGTTTCTGGAGACACAGCTGAACATGAGAGGATGGGAAATTGTTAAGCCAAACCAGTCAATTTCTTCATTGCTTCTAGTGAGTAATGGCTTTTTAAAAAGAATTGTATGCATACGGTCATTACCTGATAGCCATTAATTTACAAGTCTTAGATGACTGCTTTCTATGACCTACTCCTGACATGTTGTTTTCCAAATCAGCACATGTATTACACTGTAAACAACAGATTTTCTTATGTAACTTTTAAGAACATGCTCACATTTTATTTTCTGATTAAGACAGTTTTTGTATGCAATTCTTAATTTCAATGAAAAATAAATTATAATTTATCTTGTTATGTAACATATCTGTCTAAATAAACTTTAACTAGAACTTTTAGCATATCACAAGTAATAAATGTTATGTTGATTCTATTACAAGGAAGAATTTCCCATTTGCAGCTCATGCAGTTAAGATACATGATCACAGTTAGTGTATTGTGTATGACTATGTATAGAATCATTAACACGTATTTGTATACATTATGTATCCTAATATTTTGCTTGCCTTACTGACAGCAATACTGGACAGGTGACATAAGGTGTACGAATTTTTATTTCTTTCAGCTTCCCATGGGTTTATCTTTGTCTTTGTCATGGCTTATTCTGCCCAAAGATTGTGGTTTGGGGTCCAGTATTACACTTGTTACACTTCTCACACTTCTCACACTTGTCTGGGTTAAGAAATACATCTATTTTATATTTTTTTTCAGAGAACAAGACAATGAAATATTTTCAGATTAGAAACAAAACCAACCCCCCCCCCCAAAAAAAATAAATATATATAACCAAGTGGTTCAGCATACAAATACAAGAGGTATCTGAAACTTCAATTTGCATTCAAACAATTCAAATAACTGAATTACAACTTAAAATTTGGTGTGCACAAGAATACAGTTGTGAACAATGAGAAGTGTATTTATCGTGTTTAAGGAAAGTATTTGATAATATAATAGACATCGTAAAAGAGCATTTAATAGGTTGCTCATTTATTGTCCTAAAGACATGTCTGGATTTGATTGTCAGCATGTTCAGATGTAAAGAAATTTGGAAAGTAAGTCTTCCTTCATGGTGTGGCATGGCTTGCCACATCAAAATAACATTTTTCAGCAAAAACAGTGCAGTGGATGTAAAGCAATTATTTTTTTCAGTAAGCATAGCTACATTTATGTAGTATTTGAATGACTGGTGTGGCATGAGTTATAGGATTTATTTGCAGGTGAAGCCTAAGTATGAAAATCAAGCTTTTCTTAATTTGTAAGTAAGGAAAAGTTGTAAATCAGGTTTATGTCTGCCTGAATAGTCAGTGCTCTTAGATCATTCATTTGTTCAGTGGTCAAGGAACTCCCCAGCTATCATCTCCACAGATAAACAATAATAGCAAGAAGCTGTGACTAATAAAGAGTTGAACAAAGAAAAGAGGAATCTGTTTCTGACTGGGGCAAGTGATTTATGTCAGAGGATACAAATAGAATAGAGGTACTCAATGGCTTCATAGCCTCAGTCTTACCAAAGAAAACTAGCGAGGGATTCAAGGAGAAGAAAGTGGGTGCGGATCAAGTCAGGAGTTATGTGGAAGAACTTAATACATAGGAGAACCATGGTACGAGACAGGCTGCATCCAAGGTTGCTGAGAGAGCTGGCCAATGTCCTCGTAGGGCTGCTCTTTAATATCTTTCAAAAACTGTGAAATTTTGAGGAGATCTGTGATGACTGGAGGAAAACAAATATTACACTCTATCAAAAAAAGCAGCAAAATAACAATCTGGGGATATACAGACTTGTCAACCAGCTTCAATAACATGGAAAATTATGGAGTGGGTCTTATTGAAACACATTTCTGTGCATGTGAAGAAGGTGACTACGAACAGTTAGCATAGATTAATCAAAGGTATATCATGCTTGACCCAGCAGATTGGATTGCCTTCTGTGATAAAATAACTAGATTTTTCATGAGCAGGAGAGAAATGGATTCATTCATTTCAGCTTTAGCAAGACTTTTGACACTGTCTTCCACCATATTCTTATATCTGAATTAGGGTGATACAGCCTGGATGGGAGAACAACCAGACAAATACAAAACTTATTGGATGGTTAGACTCAGCAGGTAGTGGCTAATGAACTGTACCCTACCCAGATGCTGGTAACAAGTGGGATAACATGGGGACTGGTCTGGCTTAACATCTTGATTGGTAATCTGGAAGACTTTATGGAATGCCTGCATATAAAGCATTTAGTAGACACCAGACGGAGGGACTAATTGATATGCTTGAGGGTAGGGCTGCTGTCCAGGGAGACATGGACAAGCTGGAGGAATGTCTTGGCAAGAAATTGGTGATATTCAACAGAGATAAATGCAAACTCTTACACTTGGGAAAGAATAAAACCCTTTAAACCAACACAGGCTGGGAACTGCAGGCCTGACAAGCACCTCTTTCTGTAGCAAGATTGTTGGATGTGGTGGACAGCGAGCAGAATATGAACCTACAGTGTATCCTAGCAGCAAAGGCAGTCAACTGAATTCTCTGCTATATGAACAGGGACACAGCCAGCTTATTGAGGGAAGGAGTCACCCCTCCTTTATTCAGGACTCCTTAGACCATATATGGTATACCGCATGCAATTTTGGGCTCCTGAATGCAAGAAAGACGTAAATAAGCATGACTGTATTCAGGAGAAGCCAGCAAGACAGTTGCAGGCTGCAGCCCTTGCCCTGTGAAGAGAGTTGTGGGACCAAGGATCATTCAGCCTGGAGAACAGATGGCTTTAGAGGAACCTACAGCAGCCCTGGAGCACTGACACAGAGGTGGTTGAGAAGACAACAGCCAGGCTTTTCACAGTAGCACATGGTGGAAGGCTTACAGAAAATGTACATGAGCTGAAACAAGAGAGGCTCAGGCTGGATCTTAAAAAAAGAAATCATCAAGAGGACAGTCAAGCAACAGAACAGAGGAGACCAGAGAATTTGTGTTGCCTCTGTCCTTGCCGGTTCTCAAGTGACTGCACAAAACCCTAAGCAACCTAGTGTAACCTCATATCGAGGGCAACTAGATGGATGTTGAACTGCAGACTTCCTCACATTCCCTTCAACCTGAATGGCATCCATGTTCCTATCCTATGGCATTGTTCTATGGATGTACTAGAATGGTCAGGTAGAACGACAGGACAGCTGGATTATAAAACCTGAGCAGACAAATGGTCAGTGGACCAGTCAATCTGAAGACGCCACATCAGATGTAGTGGCGTCTTTGTTGTAAGGATTCTTAAAGACCCCCATTGCCACTAAATCTGATGTGACTGACCGTCCTGTCTGATTTGACTCTACATGAATGTAGTCCTATGCCAACACCTCAGTAAATTAGTTTCCTTTTAACACTCTCAATATTTATACAAAAGCAGTATGAAATGGATTAATTCATTTAGTAATTTAGTCAATTGTTTAAGAGGTATTGAGGTAGGTTTTGGCATGCAAAGGCAATTTTACTTTGCTTAATATTTTCTACTTCTGTCATGGTTAAAAGATCAGATTCATATTTTAGGTTTTGGCTTTATATTTGTTGGTATCTCATGTAGAAGAAGGTGATATGTGGGAATGCGTATGTTTTTATCAGTTTGCTCTTGTTGGTAACCAATCTTACCATTGTGAGATTCAGGATAGCATTAAGAAAGAAGGACTATACTGAAAAAGCTAGTACTTAAAAGTTGGTGTGAAAATGGAAGTAATACAGTTTTTGGATTTTTTTATTTTGGAAAAAAGTGGGTTTAGCCCTTATGAATATGAAGTAAAACTTATAAGTATCTGAGTCAAACACAGAAGTCTAGATTTTGTTTTAATTTTTGAAGGGCTGACACTTTTATGAAAGTTTGAAACATGATGGCAGAGCCCTAGCCAATGACCATTTGAAAAGTATGAAGAAACCTTCAGTGATGAAGCACTATGAAAGCGAAATGAGAATGACACTTTTGTAGTTTCCCTCTGTTTCATATGCAATTTTGATCGGCCATTTGCCCTAACACAGATTTGCATGGTGGACTGCCCTAACAAAGAAATTTCTTTGACTGTGTCATCACACAATAAATTAACAAGTGTCTTGGACAACTGTGTCTGAGCTGGCTTTTCTTTTGTTTGCCTCAGAGATTTTTGAAGACCTCTCCAGTGATGATGGGTAATATTTGAGTACCTCCAGCTTCTTCTTTTCTGTGCATCTGAGATCCTTCCTCTAGTGACTGTGACCTCTCCTGTCCTTCTCTTATTGTTCTAGGGTATAACCATCTCTATATTTCTACAAAGGAGTCGCCTTCCAGACTACAGCAACTGAGGAATAAATGACTATGTGCTCTGACCTTTTATACTAGCATTTCACGGTCTCATATGAATTGAAATTACATTTTCTTTTTTTGGCATGGTGGACCCTCAAGGTTTTACACAGCTGAAGATCTGTGGCAGCAATCTCCTGAGCATCAGAAACAAGATCGCCCAGATGAACAGCAGCTGCACATTCAAGTACAGAATTATTTCTCATGAAAAAAGGTATAAGAATCCTTCCTGTAAAAATCAAAAGTATTCAGAGGTGAGTGGGACATTTTGTTCGTAACACAAATGTCTACTTGTCCATTGAAAACCTGTCCTGTCCCTACTTTCACAATCCATACTTATTAAAGATCTTTCAATATTGGTAATTTCTCATTAAGTAATCTAAGAAAAAACATGGGTAACAACCTATATAATAAAAGTTTTTGAGATTTAAGTGCCCCTCATGCTAAAAAAAGAATTGAAGTTAATGGACTTCTAGGATTAAAATTAATCTGTGAGAAGATACTCAACTCCAAGAGGCAAGGGATCTGCTGAGCTATCTTGAGACTATCTAGAAGCTCTGTGCATATTTGTACTTGCTTATGAACATGTTTGTTAATAACATTTCTGGTCAATTTTGTAAAAAAAATTGAATAAGCATTTTGGTCTTATGGTTTTCCTTCTGATTCTTGCTTTGTGGACATGATTCTACAATATTGGGGAAAAATAACGTGTTTTTGCAGACAAGCAAAGAGTTTATTCTCAATTCTTTGGAAGGTCAAGGAGATGTAGAAATCCCACACATCAGAAGAGAGGCCCAAAAAAGAATACCATTAACACAGTAAGAAATTAAAGCACTGCTTCTCTTAGAACTTTTACATTAAGGCAAAAGATGCTCTCTGCTCCTACAGTTATACAAATTTTCTGTGGCTAAGAAGTTTTGCTTTGGCATTATTCACCTGAGAATTGCATTGTCTTCTGAAGTCTGTAATCTTTTGTTATCAGACCAAACAAATGCTCACAATATTTTGTAAAGCATGTTCTTTGAAAATGTTCAGAAACTTTGTAACAGAATTCTTGCAGAAGGAAAGTAAGAAAATACCTAAAAATTAGAGTACTATCCTTATAAAGAATAATTAATTTTTTTGTTTGTTTTATTCGCTATATATCTTCACTTGGTTATGACTGGTTAAAAATCCTGATATATGAAGACTAGAGATCACTATGACATTTTACGAAACAGGATGGAATTCTTGTATACAGTATAAAGCTTTTTTAAAGCTTGTGTTACATGGTAGATTTTTAATTGTGGGAAAACAGTAACCTGGAATCACTGCAAAAAATTGATGAATAATATTTGCTGAAAAAGTAGTTTTCCTTTTAGAAATACCATTTGACATTTGTCTTTGCCCATCACTTTTCTAAACATGGCTTCATTTGACTATCTTCAATACTTAACTAGTCTGGAGTGTTAACCTCGTGCAGACAAAAATATTTATGCAAGGATTGTTTCTAAGATATAGGGGAAAAAAAATCTTACACACTAACCCCCACCCCCCAAATAAGAATTCTATATCCTGAAAATCCCCAGATAATACACACCTGATTTAATTTCATCACCAGACTCCGTACTACCCATAAATTGACAGTTTATTTACCTTTTTAGTATTTTTATTTTACTGATTCACTTGATTATTAAAAACAGCGTCCAGAATCTTTAATTTGGATGGTAATAGAATCTTCATTTTCATCTAAATGTTTTAGGGTGCACAACATACAAATACTAGGGTTTGGAAATGGAAAATTAAAGTATGCATGCTAGATAATGCTTACAATATTGTTAGAGGGCACAATAATATTTTTGATGAAAGCTACCAGAACACTCTGATCAGGCAAACACCTGTAATGTGATGGATCCACATTGAACATAGTAGATTCAAGATTACCTGGAACATTGACTTTATTCAGCCTACTTACCTGCATAAAAAAAACTGGAGAAAATGAAGCCCACAAAACATGACATAAGCACAGAGATAAAGCAATTCAGGGAAAACTGGTATGAAAGTAGTACAGAGTCAGTCTTTTAATAAGTACAGTCTTTGCACTTATTATGAACTTCCAGCTGACTAGGGAAACCTGTTTATGAAAAAATGAGCAATCCCAGAAGAAAAACAAATTAAATTACAGGAAACCACTTCTTACCAGTTTGAACTAGTTGATTTCACTTCATTTTCTGCTGATCAATTTATTTTATTCAAATTATAAAACTATCTCCTCAGAGATTATCCATTTCTTTGCAGCTGGCGGGTGTTTGGATAAAACTGAGGACAGAATTCAGCTCACAGTTTTTGAAGGGCTTTGGTGTCTTTCAGGATAAAGAATTCAATGTAAATGTAAGATTATTAAATAGAAGAAGAGCTGTGAACTTGGAAAGCAATTAAAGAAGACAATGTAGAAATTATCATCAGGTTCATGAACAGAATAATGAAGGCTAATACATTTTTTACTGGAGCTGCAAAATGCAAATGAATAACAATGTTTATTTATAAACTATTATCAGTGTAGGCTATGATGTGTTCAGAGATACAGCATATTTTAAAATAAAAGACAAAATTGCTGGAGCAGCTAAATTTAAAAAAAATCTCTTAAATCCTGAATTCAAGGATTAACAATGGGTATCTGTAGGGTTAAGGATACTGAAAGAAATAAATAATATTTGTTTATGCAAAACTGGCTGAATATTAACATATATTTCTTCCATGAGATTGTATTAATTTTTAGGTGAATGAAATGGATTCTGTGTCCTACACGTGAAATAATATCACCAGTATTGTGTTCTCAATGCTAATGTTAATTGTTCTGAAAGAGCTGCCAGTAGAGATTTATCTAAGGATAGAAATGTGGTTGAACTTGATTTAAAAGAATATGGTTAGATAAGAATATTAAATTAAAACTACATCTGTACTTTTGCAAATTTGTGCATAGAAACCATTTTTATTTAATATTGTGAAATCTGATTTTACTGATTTATATTAGAAACCAGAACATTTCTGCACAGAATCTTTGTCCTCTACACCTCCATCAAAGGACTGGGGAGAGAGTAAAACAAGAGTTCATTCCTTTTTTTGATGGTGTAGTTGTTGTCATGTCACACACACACACACACACACACAGACACCGCCGACCTAGATTTTATTTCTCTTCTAAGACAACATTTTACATTAATTAACATGCTTAGCCCTGTAGCCCTATGCTAGCATATCATGTTGGTATGTGAGGCCAAATCTCAACATTATCTCACTCTAAATAAGCAATTATACACAGAAAACTGAGCTGATTTTTTCTGGGGTAGGGTTAATTTTCTTCACAGTTGCTAGTATAGGTCTATGTTTTAGATTTATGCTGGAAACAGTATTGGTAAGACAGAGATGTTTTTGTTATTGCTGAGAAGTGCTTATATAGAGTCAAGACTTTTTCTGTTTCTCAGGCCATCCAGCCAGCGAGTAGGCTGTGGGTTCACAAGGAGCTTTGCACTCATGTGAGCAAAGGCTGAGTGAGCTGGGCTGTTTAGCCTGGAGAAGTGAGGGCTCAGGGGGAATACCTTCAATGCGTACAAACACCTGAAGGGACTGGGTGCAAAGAAGATGCAGCCAGGCTCTTTTCAGTGGTGCCCAGTGACAGAACCAGAGGCAATGAGCATCAGCTGGAGCACAGGAGGTTCCCTCTGAACGTCAGGAAACACCTTTTCACAATGGGGGTGACTGAGCACAGGCACAGGTTGCCTGGAGAGGTTGTGGAGTCTCCCACCTTAGAGATATTCAAAGGCTGTCTGGACATGGTCCTGGGCAACCTTGTTTAGGTGACTTTGCTTGAGCAGGGGCAGTTGGAAAAAATGACCTCCAGAGGTTCCTTCCAGCCTGAGCCATCCTGCAATTCTGTGAAAAAAGCAGTGATTTTGTAACAAGAGGAGGAGGCAATTTTGCAGGAGGCAAAAGAATTCATATTCTGTTAATATTGCTTGAGAATGTTTCTTAATTAAATGTATTTTTTTTTCTAATTTCACCACAATTATACTCAATTTTACTTGCAATTTTGTTTGCAAATATTCAATATTTTTGTTGTTATTTACTGATTTATTTATTTGTCCCTTTTAAAGTATAGCTACTCACAAGAAGAACCTACCTTGAAAGAATAATAGATAATTCTTCACTTTCCACGTACTTACATACTTCAGAGAGGACTATATCTGGGAAGCAAAGACTTATTACAGGGACCCCTAAATATCTCAGTGGGAATGTAAGTGATAGCATTCATCTTAAGAATGAACAATGATAAAGGCGGCATACACAAATAGCCTGAAAGCTATAGGCAGGTTTGGAGGAGAACAGGGTTATTCTTTACCTAAGAATCTCAATTAAAAAATGTTGTGGAAACTACAGTATTGAATTAACTGAAAAGGTTATTGTGATCCTTGATTAGGATGGGCATGTTTTATTCTCATAGGCACATCTATCATATCTGAATTACTTGGGGTTTTATACAAATTACTTCAGTCTTGACCAAGACGTTGAGTGAATAGTTAATATTTCTAAATAGCAGTAGGCCACATTTTCTGGTTTTGTACAGAAAACAGTAGAAGTAGGCACCATGCTGGTATGAATAACAACTATTGTATATTTGGCTACCTATTCGTACCAAGATTGGGTCTAAAAGTCTAGATGCCATACTTAAAAATGCTTGTAATTTCTTAAGCCTGAGGGACTGACAGTTGCGTGGTTTTCCTAGATGAAATATTTACTAATAAATTCGCTGCTGCAATTCTAATTTGAACAGCCTAGTTCCTTATATTTGCAACATCACACTGATTTAGTGCTTCTATAGAAGCAGCAGTTCAGGGAGTGATCCATGCGTATAAGGATTATAAGTCTTCAAATGTGCCTATGTGTTACATGAGTTTAGCATAACAAAATTCAATTAAAAATCACAACTACTTTAAAACTGTGCGTAGATCAAAGAACAAATAACTGTAGAGAATTCAATTAAATGTTATTGATGTAACATACTGGTAGTATCTGTTGTTTAATCTAGAGTATTTTATCTTATTTTATATTTTGGTCTAAATTCCTCTATTAGTTTGTCTTCACTGTACTGTTTCTGAGTGATTAATAACTACTGATAGTACTCAGGCTTGCCTAACCTCAGTGTGAGTAATCCAGCTGCAAAAGCAGATGTGCATATATGGTTGCTTCTCCCTTGGTCATGCAACGACCACATCTGAAGGTGTTATCACACAGTTGCAAGTGCTGTAGAACTGTTCTGTGATTAACTTAGATTCCCCATGAAGTGCCAGATAGTGTGTTGGCCTGAGGCTTGACAGGGGAAGACTTCCAGCCTTAGAATCACAGAATCATGCAAAGGTTTGGGTTGGAAGGGACCTTTAAAGTTCATCTAGTTCCAACACTCCTGCCATGGTCAGGGACATCTTTCATTAGACCGGGTTGCTCAAAGCCCCATCCAAGCTGACCTTTGAACACTTCCAGGGATGGGGCATCCAGAGCTTCTTTGGGCAACCTGTTTTTGTGTCTCACCACTCTCATAGTAAAAAATGTCTTCCTTATATCTAATCTAGATCTGTCCTCTTTCAGTTTAAAACTGTTCCGCCTTGTCCTTTCACTACAGGCCTTTATAAAAAGTCTCTCTCCATCTTTCTTGTAAGCCCTCTTCAGGTATTGAAAAACTGCAATATGGTCTTCCTGGAGCCTTCTCTTCTTCAGGATGAACAACAACTCTCTCACCCTGTCTCCACAGGAGACGTGTTCCAGCCCTCCTCTGGACCGACTGTAACAGATTGCCGTGGTTTAACCCTGGACAAGAGCTAAGCACCACACAGCTGCTTCCTCAACCCCCCAGCAGGATGGGAAAGAAAATCAGAAGGGCAAAAGTGAGAAAAGTCATGTGTTGAGATAAAGATAGTTGAATAGGTAAAGCAAAAGCCACACACGCAAGCAAAACAAAACAAGAAATTCATTCACCACTCCCCATGGGCAGGCAGGTGCTCAGCCGTCTCCAGGAAAGCCGGGCTCCATCACATGTTACGGTTACTTGGGAAGACAAACAGCATTACTAGGAGCATCCCTTTACTTATTCTTCCCCCAACTTTATTGCTGAGCATGATGTGATATGGTATGGACCCCTTTGGTCAATTGGAGTCAGCTGTCCCAGCTCTATCCCCTCCCAACTTCTTGTATACCTCCAGCCTACTCACTGGCATGGCAGTGTGAGGAGCTGAAAAGGCCTTGACTCCGTGAAGCACTGCTCAGCAATAACAAAAACATCTCTGTGTTATCAACACTGTCTTCAGCACAAATCCAAAACATAGCCCCATGCTAGATATTATGAAGGAAATCAACTGTACCCCAGCCGAAACCAGCAAAGGTCCATATCTTTCTTATATTGTAGACCCCAGAGCTGGATGTAGTACTACAGGTGGGTTCTCATAAAAGTGGAGAGCATTAACCCCATTAACCTTCTAGCCATGCTTCTTTTTATGCAGCCTAGGACACGATTGGCTTTTTGGACTATGAGCTCACATTGCCAGCTCATGTCTGGCAATTCACAGCCCTCTTAATCCATTTATCACCCAGTCTGTACTTATATTGTTTTCAATCCATTCATCCCCTAGTTTCTACCAATACTAAGAATTGCCCCAACCAGGTGCAGGACCCTGCACCTGACCTTGCTGAAATTTACATGGGCCGACTTTTCAAGCCTGTCAGGTCCTTCTGGATGACATCCCTTCCCTCAAGGGTATCAGCTGCACCTCAGCTTGATATCAGCTGCAAAGTTGTTGAGGGTACACTCAATCTCACTATCTACATCCTTAGTAAAGATATTAAATAGTATTGGTCTCAGTACACTCCCTTGAGGGACAGCACTCATTTCTGGTTTCCACTTGGATATCGAGCTGTTGACTATAATTCTTTGGATGTGGCCATCCAGCCAGTTCCTCATCCATCAAATAGTCCATCATCTCTCCAACGTAGAGGTAAGAATGTTGTGGGGGACTGCATCGAATATCTCAGAGAAGTCCAGGTAGGTGACATCAGTTACTCTTCCCTTGTTGACTAATGTAGTCACTCCGTTGCAGATGGCCAACTAGATTTGTCAGGCACTATTTGCCCTTGGTGAAGCCACGTTGGCTGTCTCTGAACACCTGCTTGCCTTCCATATGTTTTGATAAGTCTTCCATGAGGATCTGTTCCATGATCTTACTGGGCACAGAGGTGAGGCTGACTGGTCAGTAGTTCTGAGGGTCTTCCTTTTTAAAAATGGGTGTGAAGTTTCCCTTTTCTGCAGTCACTGGGGACTTTGACTGCCATGGCCTTTCAAATCTGATGGAGAATGGCTTAGCAACTAAATCTTTCAGGTCCCTCAGGACCCTGGGCTGCATCTCATCAGGTCCCATGGACTTGTGTATGTTCACGTTCCTCAGGTGATCTTGTACCTGATCTTCTCTTACCTTGAAGTTCAGGGCCTTGGAGATGTGGGAAGAGAAACTGCCAGTGAAAACCAAGGCAAACAAATTGTTGAGTACCTCAGCCTTCTCCATGTCAGTTGTCTCCTGTCTTGTTTATTGGGGGGTATATTTTCTTTAATCTTCCTTTTCTGACCTATATATATGTAGAAGCAATTCTTCTTATTCTGCACATCCCTCACCAAATTTAGCGCTGGCTGTGCCTTAACTTTCTTAATCTTATTCCTACACATCTGAGTAGTGTCCCTATATTCAGGATACATGTCCCTGGTTCAACTGTTTGTGCATATCCTTCTTACATCTTAGTTTGATCAGGAGGTCCTTACTCAGCCATGCTGGTGTCCTGCCTGTCTTGCCTGGTTTCTTACATGTGGGAATCAAGAATTCCTGTGCTCTAAGAAAAATGGCCTTGAAGAGCTGCCTACTCTGTTCTGCTCCTTTATCCCTGAGAGCAGTTTTCTGGGGAGTCACATTCACTAAGTCCTTAACTGAAAATTCATTCTCCTAAAATTCCAGTGTCCTGACTTTCCTCTTCATCTGGCCCATATCCCTTGTGACTGTGAATGCCACTAGGGCATGATCACTACAGCCCAAGCTGCCACCGATCTTGACATCCTTAATTACTTCTCTTGCGTTGGTAAGTAACAAGTCCAGTAACCCTTCTCTTCTGGTCAGGCTTTCTATCACCTGGATTAAGAATTTACTCTCAATGCACTCCAAGAGTCTCCTGGACTGCTTAGAGCTTGCTGTGCTGCTTGTCCAGCAGCTGTCAAGGTGATCAAAGTCCCCCAGCAGGATCAGAGCCAAGTGTGATTCTCCTTGAAGTAAAAATGCTTCGTCAACATCCTACCCTCTATCAAGCAATCTGTACTAAACACTAGCCACAAGATTTCCTTTGTTAACTTGGTCTCTAATTTCTAATCAAGAGCTCTCAACCTATTCATTGCTGTTTTTCAAAGACAGCTCTGTGCGGTCTACACATTCATTTTTCTACATAGAAGACAACCCCTCCACCCCTCCTTCCTTGACTGTCCCTTCTGAACAGTTTATAGCCGTTGATTGCAGCGCTCCAGCCATGTGGTTTGTCGCACCAAGTTTCAGTGATAGCGATTAGATCATAGCCTTCTAGCTGCACAGGAGCTTCCAGCTCCTCCAGCTTGTTACCCATGCTATGTGCATTGGTATAGAGACACCTCAGCTAGCCTATTGACTGTGTCATTTTTTTACAGGAGCAGGCTCTGGTGGGTTGACCTTGGCTGGCCATCAGGTGCCCACCAAATCATTCTCTCAGTCCCCTTCCTGAGCAGAATAGGAGGAGTAAATATGATGGAAAATCTCATGGGCCAAGGTAAAGAAAGGGAAATCACTTACCAGTTACTGTCACAGGAAAAACAGATTTGACTTGGGAAAAAAATAATTTAATTTATTGCCAATTAATAGAAGAATAAGATAGTGAGAAATAAAAACAAAACTAATCCTTCCATCCCCTCACCCCCCCTTTCTTCCCAGACTCAACTTCACTCATGACTCTTCTATGTCCTCCCCTCCATAAGCAGCACAAGGGTTTGGGGAATGGGCGTTGCAGTCCATTTATAAGATTTTGCCTCTGCCTCTCCTTCCTCCTCACACTTTTCCCTGCTCCAGTATTGGGCCCCTCCCACAGAATACGGTCCTTCACAAAATTCTCCAACATGGGTCTTTCCCACAGGCTCCAGTTCTTCAAGAAGAGGCTAAAGTCTTTCAGGAAAGGATTGCTCCAGTGTGGATTCCCCATGGAGTGTAGTTCCTTCCAGAAACCCTGCTTCTGTGTGGCTGCAGATCCTGTCAGGAGCCTTCTCCAGCTTGAGCTCTCCACAGGCTGAAGCTTCCTTCAAGGCACATTCACCTGCTTGAGCACGAAGTCTTTCATAGGCTGCAGGTTGGATATCTGCTTCACCTTGGTCCTCTGTGGGCTACAGAGGAATCTCTGCTCTGGCTTGTGGAGCACCTCTTCTTCCTTCTTCACTGACCTTTGAGTCTGCATAGTTGTTTCTTTCATATTTTCTCACTCCTGTCTTACAGCTGCTGTTGCAAAGTGGTTTTTACATTTAATAAAACATACTTTCACAGAGGCAGTATCACCAGCATTGCCAATTTCCTCAGCTTTGGCCAGCAGCAGGTCCATCTTGAAGCCAGCTGGAGTTGTCTCTTTCTGACATGAGGACAGGTCCTGGTGTCTTCTCATAGAAGACACCCCTGCAGCCCCCATCCTGCCCTGCTACCAGAACCTTGCCATGTAAACCCAATACAGACATTTCACAGGTGTTCCCTTCTTGGTGCCCTATGCATCAGTAGCCCCTGGCTCTTCTTTGTTACTCAAAACTCTACCCCCTTCCCATGCTAAGTCTTGTTTAAAGCTCTCCTTAGAGGTACCTTTAGGTACTTTTGCCTCTGTGCACTCATGGGCTATCTGTCCTTGAAACAGCACTCAGGCTGTAGACTGCATTCTCAGGAACACCTACATGGACCTTTTCTGCAAAGGTTTTACCTGTAGGAACAGAACTTCAGCAAGGCAAGTGTGTTCTCAAAGTCCACAGGGATTATACAGCTGAGTAAGAATTGCCTCTGTCTTACTGGCTTTTGAACCATGACAAGATCTGAGCGAGTGCGGGTGCCTTGGATGGTTCCCAATATACTGGTGAAGGATTAATGCCAGGGTAGAGGCTTGTGACCTGGATTCCCCTTTCCCACTCTTTCCTAGCGTTTTTCGGACCACTTGTAGGCAATTACTTTTTTTCAGTTGATCTATGTGTTTGCCAGAGGTCTGAGATCATCAAATATTAAAAACTTTCCTGTGCTTTATATGGAGTTTTGTGATCAAAGCCTGTATGGCAGACTTATCCCTGTGGTTCATCTGCTTCGTATCAGCATCCTTATGTTGGTTCCTTCTTTCTATTTGTGTCTAAATTTTAAAAGGAAGTTTCAGACCTTTGTGGAAGTGACTCAAAGTCATTCTTCTGTTGCCAATTTAGCTACATCTCCCTTGGCTTTTTGAACTGCTTTAGCAACTGCTCTTCTTTCTGAATGAGGTAGAAAAGTATAAGCAGCAGGTAAAATATAAAAAAAAAGCTGCCTTCATGTGGATCTTCTGTTAAAATGATCATAAATTTCCAAACTCACTTGAGATGTACGCAGTATGTATTCTTCCTACCATCCCTCTGATATTTTTTATTAAGTACTTTTAATTGCAATTTTCTTCAAAATAATCATTTTGCTATTATGTAGATAAAATACATGTTCAAAATGCAGTTCTCCTCACTGTGTGATATTCTCATTACCAGACTCCCTAGAAGTCAAATGGAATGGCCTAAAGCAGAGACAGAAAGATTCAGGTCCTTCACCTGGCCTGATATTCTATATCTGCCCTGAGTAGGCTCACAGTTGGGTGAATTACCCTAGTCCTCTCCTTTCTTTTTATCAGTCACCAGCATTTTAGAGTTTCTGGACACATTTTACCTATAATTCTACAAAAAAAAAAAAGTATAAACTGATAAAGCAACTCCAGTATTTACTCAGATATGCAGTCTTTGTGTATTCGTGGGAATACGATGTGTATATACGTATGGGCATAAATATGGTTATATGTTTGTATGTACATACACATGGAAAAATATAGAAATTTATATATGTTTACTTATATGTTTATATATTATATTAGCTCTATTCAGAAAATGAATGTCTTTGTTTCTGTTTACAGATTTTTTTAAAAAGCAGTAAATACAGCGTATCAAACTTAAATTAGCAGCTGAAAAATAGTTCCTCTTGTCATATTCAGATAAGAATTGAGAATGGAAGCTGAAACTACCGTACAGTAAGTGAAAGCTTGTTATATAAAGATCTACCAAGAATCTGATCAAACAGCAGAGTATCAGCACAGCATATGCAGATGTGGCCCAATGCCAGCTGCTTTTGAGAAATATATTCTGTATCAGATGCCCAGTAACCAGCTTTGCCTCAAGACTGAACAACATTTCTCAGTGTCTCTAGTATGGAGTAAATGATAACAGTATCACAAAACCATGCAATTAGCTGTTCTGGGAGATTTCAAAATTCTCTTAAGACCCTGTCAGTGTCTTAAGGCTAATTTTTCTTCCTGTCTCTATAGGTTTTTATACTAAACATTGTCATCAAGACCAGAGGTGTGATTTGTTTCAGTCTGTCACCTTCTCTCTTAACAGGGCATCTTAAAAGAAGTTATTCCAAAGTTCTTTCAGTTCTCCAGGCTCAGCAGCTGAGGAAGCCAAGAGCCTGGCAGGGCACAGCAGAAACAATTCTGTACTGAAAAGCAGTAATATGATTTTTTAAAGAGATGATAGCTGTGGAAACTGGTGAAATCAGTGGATTTGTATACTACATGCCCTTATATTTTACCTTTCTTTTCTCTAGATCTAGTTGTAGTGACAGGAAAGTAATTTGTGGGTTTTTGCAACCTTACAGAAAAATGGCTGAATGAGAGTCAGCATATTAATACCTTACCGTAATTTATTCTTATATATATATTACTATTTTTTTGCCAAATCTGTGAAGTTTTCAGACACCTCTTTAAGAAATCCTCACTTTAAAGTGTTTATTTTCTCTTTTTTAATACATTTCAAAGGTATTTTCCTAGGGAAATGACATATGAAAGGCAGTCTATGTTTAAAACAACATATCAGACTATCATATGTATAATAACTATCAATAATTAAAAAAAATGTTTTACAAATTAGTTTTTCAAGTAAGTCTTTAAAAACTGAAAGTCATATTAGGCTTTTCAGCTTTAACTTGAAATGTTTCATCCATGACATAACAAAGAGGCAAGAAGATAAAAAACCCCCATGAGCAGTAACATTGGTATTTGCCTAAGTTAATTTCCCTGCTCATACACAAAGTTACTCTGACCAGAAAACAGTATTGCTCAGGCCTTATACACACAAAGGGATAAATAATGGTTTAGGGTTTGTTTATTTTTTCTGGCTTGCTTTTATGAGGTTTTGCATTTTTTAAAAATATTTTTTTCCAGATTTATGGATTAATTAAGCTATGTTCAAATGGCATGAAAGCAAATTTCAACATTTGTGACTACAAAACAGAAGGAGCTCTGATAACAGGCAACAAAGAACACAAAGAGTGTTTGAAATTTAAGAAATCAGGACAGCAAAGACATGACCAGTACCATGTGCTAATTTAAGTGTGATTAGTAATCAGCGTTCATAAAGATGTGTACATTAAAATACAGATATTTTCACTTATGTGCAAGAAGTACCCTACCAGATCAGACCGCACATCTGTGACCTAGAATTATAACTGTAACAAATGACTTAAGGACAACAGTAAGAACAGGAAAGCATGGTGTGTTTTTTACCCAGGACACTTTCCCCCTTTCCTGTGACTTGTAGCTTTCAGAATCAGGACCATTGTCATTTTATGTGATAAACCTAACTGTATTTTAACTCTATTAATTTAACCACTTCCTTTTTTTTTTTTTTTTTTTTTTTTTTTCTTTTTAGATGTAATCTTTTAGTATCTAAACTAAACCTGGATCAAATTTTTGCAAAGTACTTAAATGCATTTTCACTAGAGTGCTCTGTCTGGGACTTGGGAGGTTTTTAATATGTTTGATTTGAAGTGACTGCCCCATTAATTTAGCCACCTTGTGTGCTTAGTGGTCGTGGACTCTGTCGTGGTTTAACCCCAGCTGGCAACCAAGCACCATGCAGCTGCTTGCTCACTCCCCCCCACCCAGAAGGGTGAGGAGGAGAATTGAAAAGGAATGTAAAACTCAAGGGTTGAGATGAGAACAATTCAATAATTTCAACAGAATAAAAAGAAATGAGCAGTAATAATAACAACAATGACAACAATAACAATAAAAATAAAATCAACAACAATAATAATATTAACAACACAACAGTTATAATGGAAACATGGGAAAAAGGATAAAATCCAAAGGAAAAGGGAGAAAGGAAAACACGTGATGCACAGTACAACTACCCACCACTCGCTGACTGATGCCCAGCCAGTCCCCCAGCAACGATCCCCAGGCCCCAGCTAACACCCCAAGTGTATATACCAAGCATGACGTCCCATGGTATGGAATATCCCTGCTGCCCTGGCTGTGTCCCCTCCCAGTCCCTTGTGCCCCTCCAGCCCTCTCACTGGCAGGGCCTGAGAAACCGAAAAGTGCTTGACTTGGTGTAAGCATCACCCAGCAACAACCAAAACCATCCGTGCCTTATCAACATTGTTCTCACATCAGAGCCAAACCCCAGCACTGTACTAGCTACTAAGAAGAAAGTTAACTCCATCCCAGCCCAAACCAGGATGTGAGAGATGTTTACATAACTGGGTGTTTAGTGTAATTTTAGATCTACAGCAGAGTTTTCCCCAGCCTGCTTCAAGGTAGGCTAGGCAATAGCTGAGCCAGCAGATCTTTGAGGGAAGTAGCCCACTGGGAAGACTAATCCAAAATGGATTAAACTTCAGTGCTTTGCAGACAATGTGGCAAGGTGCATTTGCCCACACTTTAAGACCAGCAGATCCCACCACCCTCTAGCTAACTACCTTGGAGTGTGTGGGAAGTCCTGTCAAACCTGCTAGACCCAGGCAGATGTCTCTGTTTCCTGAGTGCTGTAGACATGAATTACTCCCACTCTAATGACTTCAAGGAAGTTGGAGTCTTCATCAGCTCAGTGATCATAGAGCTGTTTCAAAAACATAGGAAGAGGCATAGCAATGACATAATGAATGTGTGCTTCCTAGTAAAATAACCCCACAACCATCCCCTCCACCATCAAAAAAACCCCCAACCAACCATTAGAAGAACGTAAGACATAAGACATGCAGAATATTTCTTAACTGACACTTGAGTTTATAAGATGTGGTTTAGCAATTACGAGCTTGCATGCAGATCGATTCCTTGGGCAATCTCAGAGGACATACCTTCCCATGATATCTTCCACTGGGTTTGTCTAGTTTGGAGGAAAGGAGACTGAGCGGTGATCACATTGTTCTCTGTTCCTGTGGAGGGGAAGTGGAGAGGGAGGTGCTGATCTCTTCTCCCTGGTATCAAGTGATACGACACGTTGGAATAGTTCAAGGCTTCCTCAGGGAAGGTTTACACTTGACATTAGGAAACACTTAAGTTATCAAGAGGGTGGTCAAACACTGGAACAGGCTTCCTAGAGAGGTGGCCGATGCCCTCTGCCTGTCAGTGCTTAAGAGGCATTTGGACAATGCCGTTAAAACTGTGCTTTAATATCTGGTCAGCCTGAAGTGGTCAGGTAGTTGAATTGGATGATCATTGGAGGTCCCTTCCAACTGAACTATTCTATTATATTCTGTTCTCTTCTGTTCTATTCTATGCTACTCTAGTTCAGATCTTCTCTTCCGGTTTTCTAACTAGGAGTTCCAAGAGGTCTTTTCTAGACAAATCTGATTCAATGCATATCATAAGTTTTTCTCCTCCCTTAGCTAACACCTTAAAAATCTTGTCTGATATGATATCCAAAGATTGCCATTGAACTGCGTCAGAGGCTAAATTTCCCTCGAAAACAAATAACAGAGATCTTCATCCTCAGTTAATAAACCATTTCAGGAGAGTACAGTTAGTTTGGTTCATATCAAGTACATCACATGAAAAAGTCCTTTACAAAGTCCACATTTGAGTATAGAGGTAATGAAGGTAAGTACAGTAGACAGGGGAGAAGGCACTGACTTAGGCAGCAGTCCCAGAACAGCCATTCTCTGGCAGTGCTTGGCTATCTAGCTGGTGAGATTTCAAACACCCCAAAGGCACTGACCTACACCAGACCACTGTCTGTTTGTTCCCAAAGGGTTTAGATAAGAGACAACCAAAGATGGCTTGGAGCTACATTCTGTACAGAACCTTCAGCTGTACTAATGTATCTCTTATATCTTGTGATCCAGTGTGTGACTTCTATGGTGGCAGCAATAGCAGCAGTAGCAATGTTTTTTTCTCCTCATGTAAGACTGCAGTTGAAAAGAAATAAAATATGTCATATGCAGTCTTGGGCTTGAAACCGAGCAGCTGGTACTAGAGAAAAAATAGTATTATAACATATTATTATACAATATTTAAAATGTCATGGCTACTAAAATAGTGGTATAATAGCGTATGTAAATTTTGCATTGGGGAAGGAAGATTGCACAATATTTTGGGGCATTAATTGTGGAAACCTAATGGTCTTGACACAGAGTGGACCTAGAGGGTTAAATAAAATTTGTCCACTTTACCTTCCTTAGGTCAAGTTAATGGATTTAAAATACTTTTCCTGCAGAGAAATCTTGCTTGAGTCATTTGATTAACTCAGTTGATCAGACAAATTATGTTTGCTGTTTTTTTTCCTGCAAAGCACACAATATCATATCCAGGAATATAAATTTATGTTATTTTAATTCTAAAAACTTGTGTTTGCTTTGAAGAAAAAAAAAGTTAGAAGTTTATCATACATATAAAAGTGTCATTTTTTTCTTTTTTTCCAGTTTGTTGTGAACTGCCTAGCGTACACAGAAATTCTGATGCAGCCATTGCCTATAAGGAACTACCATTTTATAAAATAATCACATAATTGCAGCTCTCATTTTCTTTTTAAATTACTTTTTCTGAAAGGAAAAACATGAGATATAATGAAAGAAAGCCATTATTAAACTTTGTCAGGTGCTTTCTATTGTATATGACAAGATACTAAGCTGTTTCTAAAGAAATAAAGAGAAAAATACAGTGTTTTGACCATTATCCAGAATTTATTCTGTATTATAATTACACAAGATTGTAGGCTGTTTCATGGCACAGTCTCTCTGATGCATCTGTAATTTGCATGCTTGCAAAATTGCTTGGAAGTTTCTGTCATGAATTTTTGTGGAATGTTGAAGGTACTCAATTTTATTTATTTTCAAATGTGGATGAAAAAATTTTATTGTTTGTTCTAATCATTATTTTGCTTCTAGTGTGTATGCATGTGGGACAATGCATACAAGATTTTCTATCTGAACCATGCCTTCTTGATTGAAAGCTTTTTGTTTACATAATTCTGGAATCTCCTTATCATATAGATGAAATTATTTGCTGTGAAAAAATACACACTTTAAAATTTTTAAAACTTTTAATTTAGAGAAATAATAAATTGTAATTATAGTATTCAATTATAATGTATGTTAGCTATTGCAGCTGGGTAACACTGTATTGATTTCAGTGGGAACACTGATTTATATCAGCAAAGATTAGACTATCTCCTCCTCCCCCCCCCTTTTTTTTTCCTTAGTCCTAGAAAATACACCTCTACAGGAGAATTTGAAATTCTGAACTCTTACATTTGTTGGCGACATGTATTTTGATATTTTATCTGGTATGATTGTTAGCATGTGTATTTTTTAAATCACCTTTAACTAAAGGTTAACATTCTCATTTCGTTCAATAAAGCATCACTATTTGATATGAGTCAAATGTTCGATGGGAGACATAGATTGGAACAAACATGTTTCCCCAGAAAAATCATGTACACTTTCTTTCCAAATGATAGTGCAGTTACAAGACTGCTTTACTGAAATGCCTACAAGCAAATTTAATTAGTTAGTTAAATGAAACTGTCAGAAATTTAGGAAACATTTTTTTAGTAAATTATAGCCTTAGGTATTTCTTCATTTGCTTTGTGTAACTTCAACTGGAAAGCTTGTTTATAATATTCTATTTGTTCAGCATGGATGGAGGTCGCTTCACATTTCCTTTCATCTTCTTGCTGTCTGGCCATTTCACAGCTGTTTGAATGTTCATAAGAAGGAAACTGTTTGGAAGTTTTCAGTGAAAATAGAAAAAAAAAAAGACATTTAGAAGTTTCATAATAATTCTTTTCTTGCCAGCAACAGAATGAAGATGATGGTTGTTAGTTTTTTGTGGGGTTTTTTTGGTTTTGGTTTGGGGTTTTTTTCCCCCTAAATAGTAGATTGTGGAAATGAATGCTACAGACAAAATTAATAAGTGTAAAATTATGTTAATTCTAGCCATGGCAACCAAATTTCCTTGTTCATTAGAAAGTAAAGGCCTATGATACAGTACTATTGGTCAGGCATGGTGTCATTGACTTACAGCATATCTGCTCACAATAGCAATTTTATGGAGAAAATTTAAGTGGTCTATTAAAACAGAAAAATGTTTTCAAATTACCAAATGACACCTGAAAAGAAAGAGAGAAAGAGGAATTAAAAAAAATGTTGGACAGAGCTGCTGAAGTGCTATAAGTACTTACGAAAATGTATGCAGCCTTTCACCTACACTGCATAGTTACTGACTTGAAACCTGCAGCCCTTTCTTCACTTCTTTTGAAGCTGTACATTGAAAGACAGGGTGGTGTAACACATCCGAACACTTTTTGGCCAATCATTTTGCATTGTCAACTTATTTTTGTGTGTGCAGTGCAGAACTCTACAGAAGAAAGTACTGAGTAATCAGAGCACAGAAACCATGTTAATTTGATTAGCACATTGAAAGGTATAACTTATACAGAAATAGACTGATTCAACTATTACATCCAGAAGTACTATTGTGTTTACCTACATTGCTTTATGAAAAATGATTGAAAATACACAAGCTTCCTGACATCTATGCGCTAAAAGAGATGAACAAAGAGAAAACACAAAGATTTAGTAACAACTTTATTAAGAGAGTTTTTAAGTATGCCAAATTCTTAGTTCCTGCTTACGAATTATGCTGGAACCATAATAGTCCATGTTGCCCATTCTATGGAAAAAACAAACAAACAAACAAACAAAAAACCAACCAAAAAAAAAAGAAGGAACTTCTTAACAAATTTGTTTGGTTCTTCTCCAGAGCCAGTAGGGCTAAAGCAATGTCAGGTTGTCACACAAACATGCACCTCATGAAAAGACCTGTGTAAACACAGAATCATTAGTATTACTAGAAAGGCATGGTCTTTCCAATCACACTTCAAGCAACACACTCCAGCCAGCTACAGCTTGGAGTTTACACCAGCCGTAGGGTTGGAGTCTGAGTACACAGACATGTAAAAGCTGGAGAATGGAAAACTACTTTCACTGTATTTAGTCCTTGAAATTCTTCACATCAGAATTACTTGAGCGATCTGTATGAGCCCAATCTCTCTGATGTGTAAAAGTTTTCTTATAGTAAGCAGTTCACCAAATTCAAAAATACTGAGTCCTCATCTCATTTCCAGAACATTATCTCTGTTCATGAACTCAGATACTCATGAAGATTAAAGGAAATAAATTTTTATTCCCATGAAATCACATTACCCTTGAAAGACTCCTACATAGCCTATACATCCAAGAATACTTCCAACCCCAAATCTGTAATTTGTCAGTCTGGAGATTAACACTGATGAGTTCCTTTAATTTGCTGTCTTTGGGTGCCAACAATCCTGCTTTGCTGAGTTAAATCTTTGAATGCTGTCTCTATGCCAAATTAGATTAGTTTCTGGAGATAAAGAAATAAGGCATCGTTTCCAATTGCCTGACACATGGCAAAGGATCTGTCATTCCTTAATCTAAATTACTTCTAGGTTATATGTTATCTAAAGGAATCAGTCTCTGAGTATGTCTTCATTAGCAAGTAACAGACATCCAAGAGTAAAGCTGTAAAGCAGGCTGATGCTGAGGATCTGTCATCTATAGTGTATGTGTCTTGATGATTTTACTTACCACTGGTTCTAGATTGATACCATATTCTGAACTTTCATTCTGATTTCCTTTAATACCAGTGGAATTCAGTTTGCAAGCTGAAATCTCACTGTGTGATATATTCTAAAGACAGGTAATGGGGATGATTCACTTCAAAACCTGCTCATAATCAGAATACTAATGTAGATGCTCTGTTTACACCTTAGACGATATAATAAAATCAAGTAAACAAAACAGGCAATTGCCCATTACAAGGTTCAGATCCTACACAATAAATCACTTGTTGTACAAATAATATATGGCTTTATAACTATGCTAAGAGATGTTTATGTAAACAGCATGACACAAATTTTTGTGGGTTTTTTATTCTGGAAAGCAGAAGGACAAAAGGTGCTGCCTGTGAGTATTTGCATGTCAGATGCTTTGAATTATCAACAGGTAGATTTAGGTAACATCCTTTAGTTTAGCGCAGAGTTTGTTTGCAATATATACCTTTAAGAACTCTATAGTTCCAAATTGTTTTACTGATTTTTCATTGTACTGTGTAATAACATTTTACAGAAAATAACATAGTTCTAAGCTGTATCCTTCAAATGAAATATCCTGTTATTTTCTTTTCCACTGGGAAGATTTCAGAACAATAGCCTCTTATTTCTATCAGACTAATAGCATTACACTCATTACACAAACAAAAATGGCCACCTGGAGGAACTACATATAAGTGAACCATTTACAAATTAAGCTCTCTCTTTCAGTGAACAACTAACCCATGAGCAAACTTTAAGTAATAAACTATTTCTGTGAACTATTCTACATTTGCAGGCTGTGAGCCATGTATTGGACAATTTGGGGGTTTTGTTTTGGGGGGTTTTGTGTGTGTATAACTTTCAGTCTCACTAGGTCTTTCTGACATGCTACATGAAGCACATGATACTGTTTTGTTCCACTAGTGTATGGGTGTAACTCTAAGATTATGTTTCCTGGAGCAGTGCTCACCTTTCTTACATCTAAACTGGTTTACTTTTGAGAATTTCTAGGTTTTATTTAAAACTTTTTGCCCCATGAACACTTTTTTCAGTGATTTGTTGATGTTACAATATGCAGAAAAAATAAATGTGACAGAACTTTTTCTTTCATATGCTGAAAGTGCCCTCCTCCCTGTGTATTCTTTGTGTGGTGTCGAGGTTCTTTGCAATTGGCATTTAGTATCTTCTCAATTTTTATCTCAACTCCTCTTTCCAAAGCAAGATTGTTAACATTTTCCCTGCTTTTCAAATGGAAAATTTATTCATTAAGGGATTTTAAAATAGCCAGAATAGCCAGTGTTTCATCCAAGCCCATATGGACCCGTTTGGGAACATCAAGTTTGGATTTTATTTTTTAAGTTTAGGTTCAGTTATTCTCCTAGCTTTACAGAAAGACAGTCTAAATTATGTTTTGTGCCAAAGGTCCACAGAAGAGAAACCCAAGAAGCAGATGATATCACCATCACAGTATGGTACTATAAAAAAATCTTCTAGTGATTCAGGCATCAATTTATGCCAAGTAAGAGAATTTTTTAAATTTGTTATTGTTTTTTGCTGGGAAAAAGTGGTGAGGGGTAGTACAGTGTACTTGAAGAACTGGTAGACAGTTTAAGAAGACAAAGTATTATGAGTAATTTTGAAATAGTGGTACTTAATAGTTGTAAGAATATTTGATACAACTAATTAATACTTGGCTTACAGAAAGCAGAACTTAATAGTTTTGGCTTCCAAAGTGGGATGCTGATGATTATGCTTTGTACTTTAGACATCCTGTGATAGCTTTTTTTGCTTCAGTAGGCAGATATTCTTGATGGTGCCAGTCCTGAACCTCAGACATCTGTCTCATCAGGGAGTCTTTGTCAGTAAATGTAATTTTACTGCTAATACGTCACAGCTTCCTGTAAGACCTGCAGTGCAGCTTTCATCAGGATTTCTTTGAGATATGTTTTACTAAACAGAACTGAAAATACATTGCTGCCTTAAAATCTCCCTTCAGTCATCCCATTTCCCTCCATTCAAGAACTGAGAAGAAGGTTGAATGATTAGCTGTGATCCCACTAGGAATCCAGGTGATTAATGTCATTATCTAGAAGGACCACCTACCTATATGATTTTCCTTTTGGAGATTATGTGTAGTGATGATGTGCAGTGGCACATATTTTCTTTTGCTGAAAAATAAATAGCATAGAGAGACACAAATACCTAAAGTAAAAGACCATGTGTATGTTTCCTTCCTTACTCTTGGCATTTCCCTCAGCCTCAGTACAGATATTCATCAGTACCTCCCATCCTCTCAGAAAGCCAGTTGGATCCTGCTTGCTGCAGGCTCTATCCATCTCTGTGTTGCACGTCTCTCTGTGGGGCTGACCTCTCCATGGTTCAGTGTTTATGGATATCATGGTTTAACCCCAACCAGTAACTAACTACCATGCAGCTTCTTGCTCATCCCCTGCCCCCAGTGGGACGGGGAGGAGATTTGAAAAAAGCTAAACCTCATGGATTGAGGTAAGAACAGTTTAATAATGGAAATAAAGTAAAATATAAAATAGATACTACTAATAGTACTAATAGTAATGGAAAGGGATATAACAAAAATAGGAAGAGAAATAAAGCTCAATAAAAAGGAAAAAAACCCAAGGGATACACAATACCATTGCTCACTATCCACTGACTGATGCCCAGCCAGTCCCCCAGCAGTGATCGGCACCCCTGGCTAACTCTCCCCAATTTATATAATGAGTGTGATGTTCTGCAGTATGGAATATCCCTTTGGCCAGTTTGGGTCAGCTGTCCAGGCTCTGCTCCCTCCCAGTTTCCTGTGCCCCTCCAGCCTTCTTGCTGGTAGGGCTGAAAAGTCCTCAACTTAGTATAAACACCACTTAGAAACAATTAAAAGCATCAGTGTATTATCGACATTATTCTCATACTAAATCCAAAACACAGCACCTCACCAGCTACTAGGAAGAAAATTATTTCAGCTGAAACCAGGACAACTGAGTGCAGATTCTTTGTTCAGTGTTGATGTGAATGAATCTCTGTGTCTTTTTAAAAATAGTCTTCAATTTTATTGTGTCTGACAGGTTTCTTTAATATCATCTTTAATAACCATAGTAAAAAGTCTATTGTAAGCACACAAAAGATTTGCAACATCTGCAAGATTCACCTTCTATCCTAATTGTACACATTAAAACTATCTTTATTAATGACTCCCAAAATGGCAAAACTAGAAGAATTTGAAAAATTCCCAGAGGATACTAATGCTGTCTTCTTCCTTTCCTTTTTTTCTACACTCTATCACTTGATTTCCTCTTGCCTGCAGCTTCTAAGTAGTGTCCTCTGAGAGTAAGCTAAAATTGCCTGCAAGCTGACTGTTTAGGCAGATCCCTTGTTTCCAGTTTGACGTTTTACATTTAGAATGAAAACTCTTTGGGGAAGAGATCATCTTTTTGGTAATGCTTGTTTAATATTTAGTTTTATGAAGTCCTTGTCTATGACTGGAAATTTTGGCTCTGCAATAATACAAGTAGTGAATAGTAATATGAGTTAACTGTACACGAAAGGCAATGAACACTGAGGGAAATATTATCAGCTAAGTGCTTGGAACAAAGATGTTCCCAAGGGCCAGTCAGGGACTTAATTTCTTACAGAAAACTTAATGTGGACTTACTATCTTTCAGTCCATTAAAACACATCTTTTTTTGGCAGAGTCTGTACTAACGAGTGGGATGTGATAGCACTCAGGAGAATAGTCATGTTTGTGTTGTTCACACCGTATCAAAATAGCTTCTTTCAGTGATTTGTAAAACCAACCTGTTTCCTATGAAAAGTTGCATTTTTATAAGTTTTGAACCTGAAGCTATTTGCCACTACTTAATCATCATCTGACAGACAAGATAACTTTCAACAGTCTGTGGCCTTTTAGTCAGTGCACATTGTCCTTCTAAGGCCCATCCGTTTTTTCCAGTTTCAGCTACCTCTCTCTTCCTCTGCCAATCTAATGGCATGAAGGTGGTCACCACTGCTGCAATATCCACAAACTGTCACAAAGGAAAATTTCTCTAAGGGGAAAATTGCTACTTTTTCTTCTTTTAGAAGTGTAGACCCAAAGCACAAAGAAACTTTGTGATTTGTCCTTACATACAAAAGAAGTCTATAGTGATGCAGAGATGTGAAGACATCTCTCCCATGCTTTGACCAATTGTGAAGTTGATGGATTTATTTCTTTCTAAAACCCTTGCTGATCTATACTGTGATGAGGCCCTGTGATCCTCAAGGTGGAGCTGATCTTCCTTGCTTTTTTTTTTCCCTTTTTTTGAAGCAGATACATCAGAGAAAAGGCTTCTGTTTCTAAATCTCTGCATTATTTGAATGATTTAATACTAAATCAAAATAGAATAACTTTGAAAGGGAGCAAAGCCTTACATGCTGCCTTGAAACAACCTGAACAGGGTGCTTGAAAACTCCCATGTTCCCTGTCTGCTCTCTCCTTGAAGGGCTTGTCCTTCCCTCTGGTTCTGCTATGCAGTTTGGCATCTTCTGGTGGTTTCCTGGTTGACACCTATGCAGTCCCCACTGGATCCCTAAGAAACTTTTTTTTTTCTTTTGTACCTTAGGTGTGACAAGTAGCTCAGATTCCTGCTGCAAGAATGCCATACACTTCTATGAGACCTCTGAATGCTGTCGTTCTCCAAAGCTATTTTTCTGTTTATGTTCAGTTGGTGAGAGGGAAGGGGTTTCTCTGAATCCTATAATACCAGATGTTTGTTTGTGCTCAGCAGGGCAAGGCAAACAAATGTTTGTGCTTCCTGGACATGCCCTTTTTCATAGAATAAATCTGTTACAGTAACCACACAGTAAACCTTGAGCAAATAAATCAAGCATCTCCACAATTTATCTTAATATGCCAAGAGAAACCTAGTACTGAGTGTTAATGATTTGCCATCAGATCCAGACCAAACATAAAAATGGAATCAAACCCTTTTTCCCTAATGGCATTAGGTCTGGCATCTGTCTATAGACTGACAAAATACTTTGTATGCCACTTTTGTTTAGGTTACTGGACTCCTAATAGGCATCTGTTTTCATCAGTGATGCTGAGACAATTAATCAAATTTGATTGCTTAAGTAGTTTAAGATTGCAAGGTAGTTTAATGCACTTCTTTCTAAACTCTTTTCTTCCCTGATCCAACCTGTAAAACAATGTTGGCTTAAACAGTTTCTTAGTTAAAACATGGAAACTTTCCAATTGCTTAATATCCTCTAATGGAACAGCGAAAACACATATAAAATTAGCTGCAGCTAATTTTGTTCCCTGAAATTAGGTCTACAAAAATACTGGTTGCAGAGTTTTCAGAGCATTTCTGACTATTTGAAAAAATTTCCAGGTGCCTATTGATAGGATGTTTTGAGACTACTGTAATGGCAAAGCTCTCCTGAAAGGTTGGAAAGTGGTGTTTCTTCTATTCTTGATAGATTATATTAGCCTATTGTAGGCAAGCCTACTAATGTACAGTTGGAGAGTCCAGGTGAGAACACAGTTCTGTCATACTGTGCACTGTGCACACATGTAATGACTAAGGCATAGTTTTTGTCTTGAGCACAGATACCTAAGACATTCCTTTGAAAAGTCATGTCATTGAAAGCATGGAAGAGCTCTACTTCTAAAACAGAATTAGCCCTCTGTGTAAAAATTAAATTGATACTACTAGACAAGTTTCAGACTAATTTTCCTCTTTTAGACTGTTTCCTTTTACAGAAATGTAATTTCACTGATTTCAAGTACATTCCTGACTTGCATTGTGGTAAGCAAGAAGGGAATCTGACTCATGGTTTATTTTACTTACTTGCTGGTTAAGAACAGTGTTTGTGTTAACAGGCACCTAAACAGTTACTCAAGGAGCACAGGGTGAATTATATAATAGCTTCTTTTAATGTAAGCCAGATGCCTCCGTGGATGGAAGAAGCAAGTGTCATTAAACAAACATAAAGACCGTTCTGGACTGAAGACAAAGAATTTAATTTGATGTAGCAAATTAAAGTGTAACAATGAATATTGTCTGTGCCAAGAGGCAAGAAAGAATTGCAATTAAGAATTCACCCTATTATTAACCTGTAGTTATTTTTGGCATAATTCAAACAAATGACTAGGATCCTTAATTGGGAAGTAGAGAGCTTTTGCTACTTTCATCATTTTCTTGTTACTCTGTGTGTCTGCATTACTGTGTACCCTGTGTTACTGACAGGATCTTAAAACTTAGATCTAAACATCTAGAATACATCAAATGTATTGACAAATTCATTTATTTTTCTTTTTATTATAAAAATTTTGCATATGAGGAACTAAGATAAGAGATCTGATAACATGTCCTTGAAAGAAAAATAAGTGAACCAAATTGCAATTTAGCTGTGATCTAGACTGTAAAATAAATTGAAAATCACTTTTTAGGCTGCCTTTCAGTGAAACAAACTGAACAAATTTACAGAAGATTGCCATTTTTGTGTATGTGTTTATTCTTGGGGGGGGAAGCCACAAACCAAGAACAGTTTAATTAAAAAAACATTGTAAAAATAAAGAGGACATAATCTGTTTCTGCAGTACTTGAAGATGATTTGTGAAGAGACTTCTGTCTTCATTGCAGAGTCATATGCCACAGTAGCACCTCCACAGCATCAGTCTTTCCTTCTGATACTAACTCTGATAATGACTTAATGTAGTGTAGGTATATTTTATGTGCTTACAATGTAAATTCCTTAGTTCATACAGTCCAGGTATTGCCTTCTGTGCATTAGTTCTCGATACAACGTTAATGATTGAAACTCCTATCTTCTGTATCTGAGTGAAAATGCTAAGTAGGCACTGAATGGATCTCTGATATGCATGATCATACAATCTTTAAGTTTCCTGGATATTTATCCATAAAATTTGTGCACATGATAGCTCTGTATCTTGTCTATGCAGCTAGTCAAGCAACTATCTTTTCTGAGGGATCCTCCCAAATTCAATGCAGTAGAAAGCCCCCTCTTCTCTTCCCTGTTACTCCTTTATGCTTGCAAAATAACAAAGGAGCTTGCAAAGCAGAGATCTGACAGCTATGAAGCTGTCTAGGAGTATGTTTGGAATCAACTTTCTGATGCCTTATTTAGTGTATTGGGGTTTTTTTATTATTATTATTATTATTGTTTATACTTGCTGTGCAGTTTCTGTATTTCTGCCTTGTTTTTTCTTTCCATGTCATATTGTCAGCTTTCTCTTTCTGACACTTCTGACACAAGGAAAGCATGAAAATCGGTATCTCCCTCAAGGCCATTAAAACTAATCCTTAGCAGAATAGCAGTAAGTTGCCATAGTATCTTTACATTTGCATCATCAAAGTCCCGTATTTCCTGCTTCCTCTCGACTCTACCAGCCATTCACTCTCCACGTGATTTATGCTTTGAGAGCACACTGCTTCTACTGTGGAACAATGCCTAACCCTCTCCTGGTGCCTCAAAAAACCATTTTAAAACCAAAGCAACATAAGTTACTCTCTGCAGTACAAACCAAACCAAACCAAACCAAAACAAGCCATGAAACAAATTATTCTTGAAGTATCTGATCATTTTCATCAGCATGTTAGTGTACAATCTCAGAATAAAAACTAATTTAGAAAATGTAGGTGTTGAAATACATTTCAGATGTCAATATCCAAAACCTAAGAGATGTAATGGACTTGAAAGAGGGAAGGGTTTCTTAAAAGAACTTTCTTGGAACAAAAAGCTTGGCAATAGCATTAGGCTTTTGATAACACATGCTGAAACATTCCGATGAATAAGTTACAGACTACTGAAAGTCATCTCTTTGTGACAGAAAACAGTGGGTATCCCATCTTCTTGAGTTAGATGTGGCATTTAAAAGGCAGTAAAAATTGCCCTTGTACTCCTGTGTACAGTAGACATCGGATGAAGTTGTGAGACAGCTTAAATTTTTCTCTGTTTTTTAAAGCCCCATTAAATACTTTTGTTATGCTTTCTGTACATAATTTAGATCCTGTAACAACTCTTAATATTTTCACTGAGATTTTTATAACCTGATACCCAATTCTTCTCTTAAGCATTCTTAAAATAAAATTATTAGGAATTCTGAATCAGGGAATTTAAACTAAAATTAAATTATTCCAGTGCTGGTAAGCTGTAAAAATGACAATAGAGTAGGATTGTATCAGGTCCAAATGTGAAAGGGCCAGAGATCTGGGACATGTCAAAATGGTGAACTCTTAGTATTGTCCTTTAATTTTGTCAGAAGCATCGTGCAGTTTAATCTTCTGTTTAATGAGCAGTAGCTGCCAGAAGATGCTCAGATATTGTGGTAGTAAAGGCGCTACAGCTGTGTAAGCAAAGTGGATAGTTTTTGTTCATTTTCTTTAGGCATTTAGTTAAAAGAGATAAAAGAAAGAGAATGGAAGAATGTTTATGGAGAATAATTAGAAGGAGCAGGGGAAGCTGGGGAAACCTTCCCACTGTGAGGAAGTCATTTGAAGGGAGGTGTTGAGATGTGAGTGGGAGAAAGGGTTGAAGGTTCCTATAAAGTAACTTCAAGTCAGGCCAAATGAAAATGTAAAACGCAGTATAAAAGATAGCCTTTTGACCTCAAGATGAAGAGTTCAGTTTGATGTGCATAATAAAAAGCAACAGGGAGAATGAAACAAAATAAGGTGGGTGAAGGAATCACGAATACAGAGCACTCAGTATCAGAATTTTGGGAGAATTTCAGAGACAGATGATAAAACCTAAATATTCCAGTCTGAGTCATACAATTTGTGTAAGATACCAAAAGTCCAAATACTCTTTGAAGTATGCAATGTAAAGAAAAAGATTTATTAGAAGCCTTGACACAGTGTCAGAAAGAGAGATCAGAGAAAGACGTGCACAGGTCATCTACCATTAACTTGGTAGAATTTTCTGTTATGAAGCAGAAGTGTATAGCATGGAGAGGATTTTGAGAAGGCAAGACCAGCCTGGCTGCAACTGTCTGTCTAGTTACAGCTGCATATCAGAAATTCAAGAGAAGTTGAGGAACTGCAAGAGTTAAATCAGAAATGGAGTGAGATATTTGAAAGCTATCAATGTAGTAATGACACTTTCTTGCTTTCAAAAGTAGTCATCCTCTAGAAAGATAAAATCAACATCTATCACTTGTTTTTTTAATGTGGTTTTTGCTTTTTTTTTTTTTTTTTCCTGTGTGTGTGTCTTGTTGGTTTTTTTCTCTCCCTTATTCAGTATTATATTTGTCTTTCTGTATTGGCCTTCCTTTCAGGCTACACTATTATGCAAGAGGTAGTCATGAGGTTCAGGATTCATATTGTATTACATGGTAGATCTGTAATTGTACTATTCCTTTAATGTTTTCTCTCTCTGCCTGTGTCATTTGTTCATGGGTATAAAGGGGATACTTTGCAGACAGACTTTCAAAATGTTTCCCTAGCTTCCCTCTTCAGTTCATAGCATTAGTTTTAGATATTTCATGGGCAATTTACAACTGCTGGTCTGTAATATAGTACATCTTGTTTTACATGATGCTTATCAATAAATTAAGAATTTTCAACTGTATGTAATAAGCAGAGATTTGTCATTTCATGTTGCAATAAAAGACAAAAGAACAGCCTCATTAAAGCCTTCATACTGCTGTGTGTCTTCTTGTCATATTCATAAAAAGGCAAGAGAAAATTAACGTTACACAGGGCACAGTTGCAACAGTAGCACCTAGAAGTATCATGCTTATGCAACCATATATTCCTTTACTGGGGGAGTATTGGCATCAGTGTGTATTGTGTTGGGAGCTGGGGCTTTCACACCAGGTTTTAAGTGATAACTGGAAACAGTGGGAAATCACTGCACAGCTGATGTGCTACAGATACTGTGCAGTCCAAGACGTCTGCCATTGCCTGCTAACAAACACTGAGATTCAGATTCTGCTTAACTTCAGTTTTTACATGGGTGAGGAGGCAGCTAAAATATTCCAGTTACATATAGAGAGACAGGAAGGGTGTTTCCATTTCTGAATCAGATGGCCTGTGGTTAAAGTATTTAGACCAGGAGTGGAAGCTCATCAGCTAAAGGTGTGTTCCTGTGGTCATTAATATCCTGAAAGAAAGATCCTGTGGGATGGGGTTTGTGAGGAGGAAGTGATACAAAAGATAATTAAGAGTACTTGCATGTCTCTCACGTATTTTCAACCAGTGCAAAGAGCAGAAGAGGAATAACTTTACTCTTAAATTCAGTCTGTGTTCCCATTCCTTTACAGTGTTCTCTTGCATGATGTTACCAAGACAGGATGTGAAAAATATTGGACATTTTATTTCTTCAGGTCTCTGGCTGGCTGAAGAGAATGCAGTAGAACATTATACGCACTACAGACTGACCTAGTCAGTTTTGCCATGTATTAACTCTCTTTCTAAACCCATTCAGTCACGTCTCACTGTCAGTAATGTATAAACCCTTAAAAGACAGATGTCTGCTCAAGAGTAGCAATCCCTTCAGTTTCCGTAGCCCTGGAATCCCTCTCATGTTCATTGACAATCTCCTTTTCCTTCAAAAAATTACAGAAAGATCCATTTTGCTCAGTTTCCTAAGACAGAGCAGAATCTCAGCTATGTTCAAATTGTCACACTGTATCATCCTTAGTTAAAGCAGAGCAGCTACTGAATGTCCCAGTGTAAATGATATGAGAATCAAATCCCAGACACATCTGTTCCATTAAGTCACAAAGGAGACATTGGGGATGTTAAATTTATTCTGGCACGTTACAAAAAGCTTGACTTCTGTCAAAATTAAATCATTAATTCAGAAACTTATTTTTCTGATATTTTTTTTAATTATTTTTTTCCTCCCTTCTCACTATAAAACAATTTGTTTTTCTTGTGGATGCTCACTATGAGTAGCTTCTTGTTCTGTTCTGCAAGGGAAAGAAAGTACACCTCATGGATTTAGGTGTATTCAATTATAGGAATTTTATCTGTAATCCTTAATCTCCCTACTTTTCTGTGAAGAAATAATGTTATAAGGGTTTTTTATGGCTTCCTGACCTGAAAGAGCCTGCTGTCAGAAATTTGTGGGCACAGGACAAATATGGTTTAAGTGTGAGTCTGGTAACAGAGAAATAAGAGCACAAAATACAGAGAACGTGGGAAGCTTAACCTAAGGCACCATGACAATATTTGCCCTTAGCTTCCAGTTTATACAATGAGTCTCTGAGCATACTTTTTACATCAACAGAACGACAAAGTTCTATAGTTTTTTTTAGTTTACACAGGGTTGTGAAATGATTGTGGCCTTCTTTTTTCCTTCCAGAACAGTGAAATTGTTGCAGCACTAACAAACTAGTAGGCTGCAACAGGGCTTTACCATTGGTCAGATTCTACTGTCTGTGCTACATCTCCTTCCTCCAGAGGTCAGGCCACACTGCTCCTCCTGTATCTGACAGACACCCACCCACCCACCCACACCCCCTTCTCACAATCCTCAGGGCTATTTAACCACTTAGCAGGAAAGAGCTACAGCTGCACATCGTCCATGTCAATGAGGAAAGGCCACAGCTGCACACCATCAATGCCAATCAACCCACTGCCTTCATTCCTCTATAGGAAACCACGCAGGAAAGGTCCCGAGGCCCTTGTGGGTAACAAACTGACCATAAGTAAGCAATGCACTAGGTGGCAGAGAAGGCCAATAGCCTACTGATCTGCTTTAGGAAAAGCATTGCCAGCAGGGCAGGGCAGGTGATCCTGTCTTCTCCACTTAGCCCTGATGAAACATATCTGGGTGCTGTGTCCACTGCTGCGCTCCACAGTACAAAAGAGACAGGGAGATAATGAAGGCTGTCCAGCAAAGGGCTGGAATGGTTATTAAGAGCTTAAAGCATGTCTGTTATGAGTAGATGCTCAGAGAGCTGGAAGTACTCAGATGGAGTAGAGAGTGTTCAGGCTCTCATTGGTGTGTGTGAGTATCTGATTAGTGGAAATGAACAGGGAGCCAGGCTCAGCTCACTGGTACCCAGTGACAGGACAAGAAGCAATGGACACAAATTAAAATACAGTAAATTCTATGTAAACAGATTTATTATATTTTTTTTTTTCCAGTGGGCAAGCACTGGAACAGATGTCCCAGAGAGCTGTGGAGTGTCTGTTCTTGGAGATACACAGAACCTGATATATCTAGAAAGTTACAATCTCAATGACCAGTGGGTTGAACTAGGGATTTCTAGAGGTCCCTTACAGCCTCAGCAATGGTGGTGCGGTGGGTTGACTTTGGCTAGCTGCTGGGTGCCCACCAGGTAATTCTATCATTCCCTTGTCCTCAAGAGGACAAGGGAATAAAATACAATTAAAAGTTTGTTGGTTAAGACAGGGAGAAAACTCAGCAACTGCTGGCCATGAGTCAAGACAGACTCAACTTGGAGAAATTAATTTCTTGCAGATTAAACAGAATAGAATAATAAAGAAATCAGAACAATCTAAAAACACTTTCAACCCACCCTTTCCTTCTATCTCCTGCACCATTTGGGGTGTGGGGATGAGTGTTACTGCTAGTGCAGTGCACACATGACTCTTTCTCAGTTCACAAGCACACACACATTTGCACATCCCTCAGAGTATTGGTATGGTCCCTATTCCCTCTTAGCCACCCCACTCCCTGGTTGGTCCAGATGAATGCTTGCTAGCAAACACACAACACTCACACACCTGTCCCACAGGCACCCCGTCACACTTGCAGGTGTGCGTGGGCTTAAGAGCACTGACCTTCCACTCGCCTGACACCCTGGCCTGAACCCGAGGCCCACCAGCTCATTGACTAGTCCAGCCTGAAGTTTGTCAGTGAATACAACCTCCCAGCACACACACACACATCCCCCAAGTTTGGGGAAGGTACAGACAATGGGACACTTCCCAGCAGCTCGCACCAGGCACGCAGAATGTGACCCATGGTATTGCTCCAGCCACCAGTGCGGAGCCTCACACGCTTCACTGACAGCAGTCCCCCGATCGCTGGTTGTCAGGGGATGCACACCATTGCACCCCTTTGGCTGCAGGTTAAAGGCTCCCACTCACTCCAATAGCTGACACCAGGCCAGGGGGGCTTACAATGCTGGTCTGACTCCAGTAGCTGGCACCAAATTTCACTCACACACACAAGTCTCATAGGCACTTAGTCCACACATTCCTACAGGATGGAGAATAAAACTACACAGAGAGATAGTTAAGAAAAGGTTTAGTAAGAAGATATAAGAAAATAGGACAGACTGTTGTGATCAGGCCCAGGGCTGGGCCAGACCCCTGTAAGGACTGGCCCTGTTTTACACTCAACCCTCTTGGACCCTTTTCTATCTAACCCCCAACTTGTTCCTACCTGCTTCTCCTACCCCTTACCCGTTTCCTTAGTCCCACTGACCCATGTCCAACATCATGGACCTCAGGGTTACATTTTTCTTAGTAGTAAAGACCCAGTTTGCCTGCAGTTTCTTGACAGCCCATCAATTAGTGGAACTGACCAGGTTTATTTCTGGTTATTGTCTTTGTTAATGCTAATTGGCCAGGTTTTGTCTCTGTATGTTGTCTCCGTCTCTTTTCTTATGATCCCAATTTGACAAATTGTTTAGTCAGCTAATCATATTGAAAAATGAAGATTTTCACACTTCAGTTATTCTTACCAATTAGTGTGGCTGACTGGGTTTGTTCTCATCACTGCCTCCCTTATAATTTGTTTGTCAGGTTTATGTCTGTTGTTGTTTATGGCCTCCTGCTTTCTTCGTTATCCCTCTTTGCATTGAAAAAGCCCTTGACTAGATACATGTCGAGTAGCAGATATTTTGATTCCACATACCCTTGCAATACCCATTTTCTTCTTTTAAGAAACCAACTTCCACCTTTAAGAAAATGGAACAGCTTAGACATCTTTTCTCTGCTAAGGTTTCACCATATATCCATTCCTGGTTCATTATTTTGTGTCAAATGGTTTAGGATCAGCAGGTTCAAACATCAGGAAAAGCAGTCATTGTGACATGCTCTTGGAGACTGATGAAAATATGGCTACCAGACAACACAGCAAACATCAGTGCTGTGTGTAGTGATGTGCTGATATCCATACTATGAGCTTTGAAGAACTGCAACCTATATGATCATAAGGCTTAGCAAGACATAACCCTTAATCAGGTAATGTCTTCACTGTCTATTATTTATCCCTGAGGTATTTTTTTTATTGTTATTAGTTAGGTATTCCTGAAAGGCTGTGTCTTCTGGCAGAACCTGGTTTGCTGACCTGAAGGCATTTTAATTGAATCCTCTCCTATTGCAGTTATTGAGATGATGACCAGTACTGCACACAGCACCATTTCCTTAGTGTGGTGGTTTGACCTTGCCTGGATGCCAGGTGCCCACCAAGCAACTCTATCACTCCCCTTCTCAGCAGGATGGGGGAGGGGCAGAGAATATAAGATGGAAAAGAACTTAATGGGTCAAGATAAAGGCAGTTCAATAAAGCAAAAACAAAGGTCACACACAGAAGCACAGGGAAACAAAATATTTTATTCTTTACTATCAGCAGGTGATTCCCAGCCACTTCCTGGGAAGCAGGGTTTCAGTATGCATAATGGTTGCTCCAGAAGACAACAGTCATAAATAAAAAATACCCCTCCTTTTCTCCCCCGTTCTCTTATCTTTTTTTGCTGAGAAGACATCATATGGTATGGAACATGCCTTTGGTCAGTTTGGGTCACTATTAGCTATATCATCTTCCAAGGTCTTGCTGACCCCCATCCTACTGGGGAAATAAGGACTGTTGGAAAGACAGCCTCGATGGTATGCAAGCACTGATCAGCAGTAGCTGATCAGCAGTAGGTATGAACACCTTTTAACAGCCAATACAAACCACAGAGCTATGAGGGCTACTATGGGGAATATTAACTCCATCTCAGCCAGACCCAATGCACTCTCTACCCTTTACTCCATACCATTTGCATCATGCTCAGGTCCCACATAACTTAATACATCTATTTATCTATCTATCTTCTAAACATTCCATTGTATTTAAATATCATTATTGAAATCCCTTCTTACCAACAATCACAATTTAAACTACATACTTAAACCATCTTTATACCCAACATACAGATTTATTCATTCCCATTAACTACCATCCCCTGTGCTTTAACAGCTAATTACTCTCCCATTCCGTGGGCTTACTCCCCTCCTCTAGAGGTTCACAAAAATACAAACCTCCCCTCCTCTAGATGTTCACAAACTTGCGTCCCATCTGCAAAGGTGGGTGTTCAAGATGGGAGAAGCAGTATGTTTGATTGCTGGGCACCAACACTAACTTGGTTTGGGTCACCGTTGCACTTGTCTGGCTCCTTGCAAAACTCATTCTTCATCGGTTAGGACTTTCCTGCTATGTTATTTCCTACAACATACAAGTAACATCAAAGACGATTTCCCCTCCCCAAAGTTAAATCTCCCTACAACAGACTGGGTCTCCCAATCCTTCTGCATTACCCACCAAGTACACTCAGATTCTTGAGTGAAGACAATCACAGGAATGGGTTTGCCTTTTCCTATGGGAGGAGCAATCCACACTGACTTCCTCAGCCACTTTACTATGTGCACTATGGTGACCTTATCTCCTCCTACAATTTGTAGGGGGGTTGTTTGGGCAGGACCAGGTTGGTTAGCAGATCCCGTAGTGTTAACCAGCCAAGTGGCTTCTGCTGAATTTGTATCCCAATGATTCTATGTCCCATTGCCCAACACTCTTAATATAGTCTTTAACAGTCCATTATGTCTCTCAGTCTTTTCAGAGGCTTGTGGGTAATAGGGAATGTGATACACCTGCTCAGTGCCCTGTTTCTTTGTCCAGGAGTTTAGGAGGTTATTTCAGAAGTGAGTCCCATTTTCTGATTCAAGCCCCACACTGGGTGTCAAAAGGTATTGGATGCCAGTGCCCACTGCACCTTGGCTGCTGTGGGGAATAACTCCATCTCAGCCAGACTCAATACACTTAACTATTGCTCACCTCACCTGAGCAGTATGGAACTTGAAGGTTCATCTAGGTACATGGAAAATTTTAAGCGTATCCTGTCATACAAATCTTTTGATTTGATACTAGAACAGTAAGAGAGGAGAGATACTTTGACAAGAAAATCTGTCAACCAGTCTCTGGCTGTTAATGGAATCTTGATAACGTTGACATACATAAATGATTTCTTATATCCTTTTCCCACCTTTTTTTCCTCATTTGTATTTAAGCTGTGGATTTCACCCTGTTATTCTCCTATTTCATCAGGACAGTGCCCAGACTACATAATGACATATTTCCCAAGACAATTGTTGATTTCACAAAAATTCAAATGGTTGATCTTGGAGTGAAAGAAAGAATACCCTTAAGCCTTTAAATGCTTTCTTTTGCACTACTTCCTGTTGCATACTCTGCTATAGTGTAAACACATATGCAAAAATACTGAGTTGTCAACCATGGGGGGTACAAAAAGGTGTAAAACTGTTATCACACTTAGATGAATCTTCAGCACTAGGATGCTGGTAGGTCTGGTCAATCTCCAGATGGCCTTACATGTAATTTTGCCAGGATGGGTACTACCATGAATGATATAGCACTGAAGTCAATAGCTTTTGCATGTTCTAGGTAAATTAGTCTTCTTAAGTAATCACCCTGTTCTGTGCAAATAATCATAGTGGAAATCATGGACAGGAAAATGGACAAAGGAATATATCTGGAATTTCCTGAATTAGGCTTACCTTTAGGCTTAGTTTAGGCTACTTGAGATTTGACCACACAGAATTTCTAGTCCTTTTCTTTGTTTTTGGCTCAGAACAGACCACAGAAGACTATTGATTTTATAAAATATTCCTGTATAGACATCTTCAAGCACTGCAGCTGCTCATATATCATTCCAATGGTGTGCATAGAATCTACTCTGGTCTGAGTGGTGTTTTATCAGTTGACATTCAAGACAAACAAGTCACGTCTGGAAACTTCTCTGGGCTGTCTGTGACATCTGTTTCAGTGTCAGTCTTGAAATGGGTTGAATATAATGACTTGAGCATTGCAATGGAGAGGTAAAGGCTCTTTAGGAAGAACAGGATGAGAAGACAGGGAAGAGGAGTTGCGCTTTGTGTGAAAGAGCAGCTGGAGTTAGTACAGCTTTACCTTGGATGGATGATGAGTCAACTGAAAGTTTATGGGTTAGAATTATAGAGAGATCAGGTAAAGATGGCCTTATAGTGTGTGTGTGCTATAGGACACCTGACCAGGAAAAACAAGAGGATGAGGCCCTCTATATACAGGTAGGAACAGACTTATGTTTGCAGGCCCTAATCCTCATGGAGGGCTTGAACCAATCTAATATTTGCTGGAGGGACAACACAACAGGACACAAGCAATCCAGGAGGGTCCTAGAGTACATGGAGGATAACCTCCTCCAAGGGACAGAGGACCCTATGGGGAGAAGTAATCTGGTGGACCTCATAATCACCAAGGATGGACTTCTTGGAGGTGTGAATAATAAAGGCAGCCTTTGCTGCACTGACCATGAGATGGTGAAGTTCATGATCCTTAAGGCAGGGAGGACAGTCAAAAGCAAGCTCACAACTCTGACCTTCAGGAAAGCAGACTGGCCTTGTCAAAGTCTGCTCAGAAAAGTCCCATGAGATAAGGCCCTGGAAGGAAGGGAGGCCCAGGAAAGCTGGTTAATATTCAAGGATCACCTCCTCCAAGCTCAAGAGAATTCCATTGCAATAAACATGAAGTCGGGCAAAAATACCAGGAGGATAGGATGGATGAATGAAACGCTCCTAGATAAACTAAGAGGGGGTGGGAGCAAAGATAGGTAAATCTAGGAGGAATGCAGCAACATTGTCCAAGCAACCAGGGATGAAATTAGGAAAGCTAAAGCCCAAATGGAATTGAATCTGGCCAGGAATGTGAAAGACAACAGGAAAGGCTTCTACAAGTACACAGGCAATAAAAGGAAGGCTGGGGAAAATGTGGGCACGTTGATAAATGATGCGGGGGACCTGGTTATACGGGACGTAGAAAAGGCCGAGGTACTGAATGTCTTCTTTGTGTCAGTCTTTAATAACAAGATTGTCCCAGAGATGAGGGAGAAAGCCTGGATCAATGAAATGTACCCTTGGTGGATGAGGATCAGGTCATGGAATACTTAAGCAAACTGGACATATGTAAATCCATAGACCATGATGGGATTGAACCCCTGAGTGCTGAGGAAGTCTGCCTAATGGAATTGAGAGGCCACTCAATAATCTTTTGATCAATTGTAGCAATCATGGCACTGAAAGGAGTACCTGAATACTGGAAGAAAACAAAGGTAACTCATATCTCCGAGAAGTGCAAGTAGGAAGACCCAGGGAATAACAGGCCAGTCAGCTTCACCTTAGTTGCTGGGAAGGTGATGAAGCAACTAAACATGGGAACAATTTCCAGGCATGTGAATGACAAGAAGGTGATCAAGAGTACTCAGCATATATTCAAGGGGAAGCCATGCTTGACCAACCTGATAGACATCTATGATGAAATGACTGGCCTGGTAAAAAGGGGACAGCAGTGGATATTGTCTACCTGGACTTCAGTAAGGCCTTTGACACTGTCTTCCATAACACCCTCAAGGACTTGTATGGCTGGATAAGCAGAGAGTGAGGTGGGTTGAAAACTGGTTGACTGGCCAGGCCCCAAGGATTGTGCTCAGTGGAACAAAATCTAGTTGGAGGCCAGTAGCTAGTAGTATATCTTAGAGGTTAGTACTAGGTCTAATGTTATTTAACATCTTCATTAATGAGCTGCACAATAGGGCAGAGTGTACCCTCAGCAAGTTTGCTGATAATACAATACTGGGATGAGTGACTGATAGGATCATGCTGCCACCCAGAGGGATTTTGACAGGCTGGAGAAGTGGGATGTCAGGAACCTCATGATGCTTAACATGGGGAAGTATAAAGTTATGCACCTCAGAGAAATAGCCCTCAGAAGGGCCACTCATTTAAAAAACAGTTTAGCAGAAAAGGCCCTCAGAGTCCTTGTGGACATCATGTTGAGTATAAGTCAGCAATGTGACTTCACCACAAAAGAGTCTAAAGGTATCCTGGAATGCATTAGAGAAACTATTGTCAGCAGGTCAAGGGAGGTGATCCCATTTATTCAGCACTAGTGAGGCCATACCTGGAGTATGGTGTCCAGTTCTGCACTCCCCAGCACAAAGAGATATGGAGCTACTGGAGACTGGCCAATAAAGGGTCACAAAGATGATGGACTTGAGCATCTGTCATGTGAGCAAAGGCTGAGTGAGCTGGGCTGTTTAGCCTGGAGAAGTGAAAGCTCAAGGTGGGATATCTTCAATGCGTACAAACACCTGAAGGGACTGGGTGCAAAGAAGATGCAGCCAGGCTCTTTTCAGTGGTGCCCAGTGACAGAACCAGAGGCAATGAGCATCAGCTGGAGCACAGGAGGTTCCCTCTGAACGTCAGGAAACACCTTTTCACAATGGGGGTGACTGAGCACAGGCACAGGTTGCCTGGAGAGGTTGTGGAGTCTCCCACCTTAGAGATATTCAAAGGCTGTCTGGACATAGTCCTGAGCAACTGCCTCTAGGCCCTGCTTGAGAAGAGGGATTGGACCAGATGAACTCCAGAGGCTTCTTCTGATCTCAAGCATTCTGTGACAATGCTGGTAGTTCCACACAGTGGCTCATTGTGATTACTGGGAGGTGTAGGAAAGCATTCCCTGACATCAGCATTCAGCTCATGCATGTGAGATTTGTCTCCTAAAGCATGTTTCCTAATACACAGTGACATAATTTTTGTTATCTGCCTCATACAGGTAGCTATTCTGAATGGTCTGCCTGTTTTCAGCTTATCATGAGTACTGCCCACATGTAGGCTGCCAGTGAGGCTCATGAGCCTGGCATAACTGCTGTTTCTTTACTGGGTTGTCTCATGAAGAAATCTCTTTTTAAGGGTATAAGGGACTCCTCTCTAACAACTCTTTTTGCTTTTTGTGTCCTTCTAGTCCTTGTAATTATTTCTCAGCCCTGAAATCTGTTGGCTGGCATTCTCTGTGACACGTATCTCTCGCCATAAACAGTACAGTCCCAATTTGTGTCATGATGACACTTGCTTGCAAAGTTGTTTTATTTTGCTGGAGTTTAAAGGACTATAATGAAATTTTCCAGTTTCACCCTTGTCTAGGAACTGTGAGGAAAAATGTTCATCCAAATGACAGGTGGCAGCATTATATAATGTTGCTTCTTAATTTGTAAGGTTAAAGGGCAGCATGTTATCCTCAGCCTATAGCTTTACCAAATACAGGAGAAAGTTGAATCAAGTCATTTGGTTTTCAGAACTTGCTGGTTATCTAGACTGCTGCAATCCAGTTTTCCACTTGATTCTCAGTAATTTTAAAAATAAGTTGTCCTGGAGCTGTAACTGGTATTTGTATCACACTTACACTCTTTCACAGACTGTCCCTGATTGTATTTAAGAGCTCCTACTAAATTTCCACATTGAAATCATGGTATTTTTTTTATTTTTTAAATAAAACAGTAATTCATAAGCCTGTTCTCAACAGTGTGACTTACTCAGTTCCCAGTAAATCAGCCACCTGAAGTAAAACATTCCCTAGAGATTCTTATAAAAAAAAAGAAAAAAAAGAAAAAAAAAGAAAAAAGGAGGAAAAAAAGAAAGCCTAGGTGTTCCTCAACCCCCAGTCTCTGATGAGCCAAAAGTACACTTCCATTGGAGTATGCGTATATTGCATGGCTCCATCTGGTAGAAGGTCATCCATAGCAAAATTATTTGTATTTCTATTTGTATTGGGAATCTGTAGCACAGAAATGTGATCAGAGTGGTAGTTGAAGAGATATTAAAAATAATCATATCCTGTTCCTCAATAGATCAATAGAACAGATGGTAACTTTGTACATTTTGCATGCTGTGAATGTCTGAAGCCATAGCAACATCCACCTCATGCTGGAAATCTATTCCTATCTCCCCCTGCTATTTTAGCTTCTCTGAAAACTGTCATCTCAGTGTCCAGAATCCACACCTTAGAAAACCTGGAGACTTACTCATTGCAGAGTATTTTATACCTCTGTCATAGTCGCATATAACTTCATCAAAATCATCTGACATAAACTGCCTAGGCTCAGAAACACTACTGTTATATTTGGACAGTGTAAAAACAAGAATTCTTGCAAAATATTTTGAGAACATAGCCAATCTATGATTAAGGATCCCAATTCACTAATAATGAACTCAGAAATTAGTGAATGTGACCACTAGTAATTACAGTTACTAGTGATTTAGTCACTAGCAATAACTGACAAATGTTTTTGGTGTCTTAACTTGTTGGTGATCAAATTGACAGTGTTGAAAGAGGCTGACTTTCCACTTGGAAGAAATGAGTTCTCTCTAAAATTCATAAATTTATTCTTAATGATAAGATCTCTGATCCTTTTCATTCCATCTGTATGACTTTAAATCAAGGATAGATCAGCTATCTTTGAGAATTGTGAATTATTTTCTTTATTGAAATGTTCATGAAGATGATTCATAGTATTTATCTAAGGGTCTACAGTGTTCATGAGTGTATTTCCATTTATTTGACTGAGTTTTAGAACATTTCTGTGTTCTAGGAGTTTTGTAAAGGGTATAGTGGGACCTATTCTTTGCTGAGATTGCTCTGAGGATCAAATAGAAGATTTGAAGAGTTGTGAATTTCCATGCTGCTTTCTGCAATTCATGATTAGAACAAATAGTGACTTATTTATGCAATTGAAAATTATATATTTTTTAGAAAGATGACTATTGCACTAGACACTGATAAGTATTTTTTTGGCTTTGATAGAGGTACTAATATGCTACTGGAATTTAACATTAATTTCTGAAGATTTCAAAGGCAGAGCTGAATAAATTTTCTCTGATTTTTTTATGTCCAGGTAGTAAACTTCAAATCAATTGACAAAACCCCAGTCTTACCCTTGTCAACCCTTTTTAGGTGAAACAATGCAAAATCAAAAGTGGATGAATGACAATATTTTAAATATATGCTCATCTTAAATTACATTTTTATCAAGTCCACTTTCATTTGTGAACTGGAATGATTTGGACTAAATTGTGTTGACAGTCTGCATTAATAATTGTTTGCTCAAATGCAGTCTTTTGGAATCTTTTTTTGTAATATCTTAGTTCCTATGTACAAATAAGAATTTTCACACAGAAACTCGAAATAGAAACTAGAAATAGAAATTAGAAACTAGAAATCCATCTCCTTTAAAATATGTTAATTTATCAGAATTGCAGGTAACTGTTACACAATGACAGAAAAAGAAGAAAACAATTCCACATTTAGTTTTGCTTTATTTTTTGCTTTTTTTTTTCCTTTCTTTTCTTCTTCAAAAGGGTTAGCTAAGTGTTGTGCATAAAAAAAGGAGTTTTGCATAATGACAATTGCAGCTGATGTCTATTAAGTTGGCTTTAAAGGACTTCTCAAGTAACAAATACAGGCTTCAGGATATTTAAAGTTTTTTTTGTTTCAACTGTCTTAGTTCTGGTAGACTCACAGAATCATAGAATGGTTTGGGTATGAATAGACCTTCAAAGATCACCTAGTTCCAACCCCCCTGCCATGAGCAGGGACACACAAGTTGCTCAAAGCCCCATTCAACCTGGTCTTGAACATTTCCAGGGATGGGGCATCCACAAGTTCTCTGGGCAGCCTGGCTTTAAGAAGTTTCACTTAGATACTGCTATTCTCCACTGCACTGTGGTAAAATTGTTGAAATGCATTGTTCTTTAAAATGTTGGAAAAAATGGAAATTAGAAAAGTCATTCACTTTGGAGGCTTTTTGTGTAGTAATTTATGGGCTTTTAAAAGGTAATTCAGATAACTGATTTATGTGCTTTTAAATTTTTATTTATATAATGACATAACATTATTTATATACTGTAAGAAACAAAAAAGGAGTTCTTATGAGAAATTTATAATCACTGTCTTTGCTGATGAGTCTCCCTGCTCGCCTCCCCCCACATCCCATTTTTTTCTTTCTTATACATTGAAACAGTAGTTTTCATATCATTACTCTTTTCTAAAAGACTGTCTTTCTCAGCATGGTAGAAACATGGATTTTCTTTGCCCTTTTTGGGAGACGTTTGTGTTTATAAAATATCTTGTCTAAAGTCTCTATCAAAAATTATTCTGCATTGAAAAACCCTTTTTCAGAGCTAACATCCATTGCAATATTTATTTGTGATGGTTTTCTTCATGCTTACTAAGGTTTTGTGACAACATTTTTTATTTCCAACATATTTTATTCAGGTATTTTTTTAATTACTTTTATCTTTTTACACACCCAGCACCTTTACCATAATTATGCAAGAAATTCAGTTGAATAGCTGTAAGGACAGGAAGCAAATTATGTAAAAGTCAAGAATTTTGTCTACAGTATATTTAGAATTTATTCTTGCCTATCAATAAAATAAGAGCAGTAGTATATTATTCAATACCATAGCACTTTTACAAGTAGCCAGATCTTTACTGATGGATCATACCATGGTATCTTTGCTATTAGGTAGATCTAGTAAATGCTACTTTTAAAGGTAGACTTTTCAGTTAACTTTTGTACTGTATGAAATATCTGTATTCCTAATGTTTAATTATGGCTGTAGTTTATAATAATTTAAAAGCTGTTTTTTTATTAAAGAAAATTTATCCAGTAATCTTTTCTTTATAACGAAAAGGTAACATTTCCTTCATCAGGCATGGATGTTACAGGTTAATGAAATTGTTGTATAATTCAAAGGGGTATTATATGTAAAAAGGTATGAATTACAGGAAAAAATACCTTGCATTGCAATAATCAATTAACTTCATAAAACTGTAGTGAAAAGTAAAATAAAGAAAGTGTGATGACCTTTTCAATTGTTGTATGGCAATATGTCCATTTAGTGATGTGTGATACGTACAAGTGGCTCAAATGCTTGTAACATTATGAATGCCTATGTGCAGTGTACATTTAAAAGTGTTGGTAATTAAGCAGCTTGGTTTGAAATAAGAAAGTAGGCTTGCTAAAACCTAATTTTGTAAATGTACATGTAATTGAAGTAGCATCTCTGTATAATATAATGGAAATCCACCAAAATAGTGTGTCTGATTTTCTCACATATTTATTGAGGGAAGAATTAAAAGTATTTTTTATACTAGCAAAAAAGTAAAGTATACACACAACATACCTGTATAGTGTTATCACATTTCTCCAGTGTAGTGCTTCTTACTTCGTATTCTCATGGTACCTTTTATTTTTACCTTTATTTTGTCTAAAGGAGAGCAACATGGTGAAAAGTCTAAATGAGCTAGCTTGCTAAATTCCTCTGAGTCAGCGGTAAAATGTTCTATGTCAGAGGAAGGAGTTTAAGTAGCTGGATGGAAGGAAAGGTGTGTTCTTGGTTGACTGAGGCTGTCATAGACGGTAGGTGTTCTGCAAAGTGTAGGGGAAATAGCTGAAACTAGGAATGAATTTCAGAAGCAGAAGAGTGCATAGACCTCATCATGAGTGTGAATGCAAACCAGGAGAGAAATGGAGTGCACCAGGGCAGATGTTACTGAAATCTTGTGAAGAGGAGAAGGAGAAGGAGAAGAAAGATAAGGAGCTGCATGTCGGAGAGAGGGGTCCTTTTAGCCAGACGAGGCAGAGCAGAGAGGGAAAAGTTGTATGTGATGGAAAGTATGGAGCTGTAAATGTTAAGAAGACAGAAAATACTGAATTTTTATTGGAATTATTGAAAACTTTTTAGAAAATCACAACTACAGAAAAATCTCCCACAAAACGTTTTTCATCATGCTGTAGAATAACTGATGTAGATCAGTGATGTAGTTCTAAGGAATCCAATCACTTCAATCTATCAAAATGTCCAACAGTCCACATTGATTCTGAAAAATCTCAATACATGTTAAATAAATTCTGCAGTGACTTTCTTGGAGCAGAGATTAAGTAAGGATATGTTTCAGTAGATCCAAAGGTTGTGTTTTCTGTGTATAAGATGATTGTTCTTCACTAATGAGTGGAAAACTAACTCCATATATCAATATCTCTGCAATTCCAATATCACACTTGATACTGAGTATCACGCTGGCTACATATGAATCCTTAACATGTATTGAATGTGGCCTTTTGCTCTTTCCTGGCAATTTTAATTTACATGTCAATATCACTTTACATAAACAGGAAAAATGGTTAAATCCTGCTTAGTCAAATATTTTGTCAGGTTTACTGTCTGAAGTTTTTAGGAAAGCCACCAGTCTTTAACTGTGAGTTGTAAAAGATGAATAAGCATGTTCTAAATCATGATTTTATTTGAAAAAGAGCATCCCATAACAAAAAATATGCAAGATATTAATTTAGACATAATGCTGAAATTACACTTAAGAGCTGGGTGATAGAGAAAAAATATAAACTACCAGTATCATCAGCAGGATACATTAGCTAATTAAACTAAATTATTGATACAGATTTTCTAATGAGGGCTGCTGTCCAGTAAGAGCTGACCTGTGACCTTTTTTAGACATGAACTCCAACAGTAGCATGTACAATAAATATACCCATTAACAGCTGTAACCATAAGCAAATAGTTTATGATCAGTACCCACACTAACAGAAGCAGGAACTTGTCACAGGGCAGATAAGGTGCAATTTTACTCATGAAGTGATTCATAAAAATATGCTCAGGGTCCGAGATGGTTTAAAACATATAGAAGTCTGCGGTTTTCTGGAAGGAGAGGGCTTTTTTTAATTTCTTATTTGTTGGTGGTTACCTTATCAAGTAGCAAATAGAAAATTTATACTCTACCACATGAAAAGCTTGACTATATATTCTTCATTACTATATAGAAGAATAAGTGAATGCTAACAAACACTAACAAAAGCAGGCTGAAAGTAAGATTTAAATGTGTAGTTCTAGAAAATTGAGTCTGAATCTGCTTTGTTCTGCTAGAAAGATTTAATAGCAGTTGCGGGATCTTCCCAGTACATTTCAGCATTTTGGAGTCCCCTTAGAGATTACAATGAATCTAGATCCAGTATTTAAACATATCATAAACATACAATTAAGAATATAACAACAAAGTATTACCCCTTGAATTTCTGAGTACTGTCATGACCAAATTGTATTTACTTCCTTTACTTCCTGGTTTAAACTGCAGAATATACAGTTAGACCCTGATTCTGTGTTGAAATACTGCTGTTTCTACAAGATGCTGAAGAAAGAAATGGAGAAAGGGTATCCAGGTTCTGCAGGGATATCAAGTCTATTTCCTTGCATGGGAAAAGCAGAAAATACTTATTAATTATTTAAACAAATATAATTAATTAAAATAATGGTCCTGGTGATATTACAAGACTGGCCTGCAACCTGACTAGGGGAGGCCATTTACAAATTCACCTGCTACAGCCAGGTACCCTTTTCTGGTGAGTGTGGAGAGGAGAGGGTAGAATATGATGCTCCACTGATGGCATCTTTCCCATGCAGTTCTCGGGCACTGCAAAATCTTCTGCCTCCAGAAGAGGGTCTGTGGGGAAACAGTGCTGAACCCTCAGTAATGATTAAACCATAGGCTAATGCTGAGCAAACATTGAAAAACTTCTTAATGGTAACATAGATTTTTAAATGGAAGTATATGTTTAAGTGATTTTGAGATTATTCAGGCGTTTATTAGTAGTTTATTGCTGAGTACCTATTTTTAGTTAATCAAAATCTTCTAAAGTTTGTTTTATAAACCACATATCAAACTTCCACATTTAAAATGTTATGACCTTATTTATAATACTGAAATAAGTCTTTCATGGTCCATAAAGAAGCTCTTTTCTATGTTGCTCTCTTGCGCATAACAAGATACATCCTTTGTCTAAAAACAGTAGTTCTCTGATTATCTTTTTAAATCGAATTACCCTTGGAAAATGGATCTAGCCCACTAAGAATGAAATATTTTCAAGTTCTGACTCGTAAGGTTTTGTTAAACTAGAAAGAATTATTGCAGAAACACTCAGATCTTACCCATCCTTGCAACACTTTTTTTATACAGCATCAATATATTTACACTGTTTCTTGCAAGTATAAAACTAGTGACAAATACCAGACACAAGTGAACTAAATTTTCATAACATTATTTTAATGAAAATTTAAAGGAAAAAAACCTATCAATGCACAAAAATAAATTTGAAACTTAATTTCATTTCTTAAAATCAAGATACTTGAAAAGTCAAATTAAGTGGAACCTTCAGGAGATGCAGTCTGGTTATGTCAATTTCTCCTATTAACACTACTATAAACAGCAACCTTTTGGATGCTTGTTTTTCAAAGAAAGAAGGATTCTTCTTGGACAGGATTTTCCAGTGGGTTCAGCATCCAGCAGCCTTAGTAAATGTTCAGATTCATAGGTGCAAATTGTTCTCAGTGGGAGCTCCTAGCTGTTTATCTTTCTTGAGAATTTTAGCTTTTGCAGAAGAGCTGAACACATGGAGATCTGGCAGAGTTCTGAGGTCTTCCTCCATCTTTTTTCCTTTACAAGATTTTCCTTCAGCAAGACACATAAGCATGTGTATGCATAAACAAGATCAGCAATCAGTGAGGTGTTATTTGAAGTAACTATTTTTGGTCTTCAGGGGGTCTTAACCTAGGTTCATACCTCCACTCCATTTACTGATTTGGACGTGGCCTTAGAGCAGTTTCTTTACCCACCTTGCACCTTGATTCAGTAGTTCTCACCTGCTGACACATTTTATTCTTTTGCAGCTAGAAAGGTATACACTAACTGTAGTTTATTGCTCATTTATGTTATCCAGAGGGCTCAGTAACAGACTACACCATGGCCTATTCGAGCAGTAAGGTAGCAGAGAGTCAGATGTCAAATCTAACTGCCTTTGGGAATGAAAACTGTCAGACAGTACACAATGTAAGTCAAATATCCATATCAAGATGTGTTACTTCCATGATTATTAACGAGCATCCTGTCTGACATTGTGGAACTTGCACAAGGGGAGGTACTTCTGTTGTAATCCTACACTGTCACAAAAATATAAGAACAAAAGAAAGACCTAAGCCTCCCCATGACAATTGTGATGAATTTAGTCATACCACTGTTCAGTTCAGTGTGTTCTGAAAATAATTTTCTTATGCACTTAACTGCCTCTCTGTGGTCTGCAATGAGCCTGGTCAACAAATATGTGTTTCCTGTAGCACTGAACAAGCAGCAGAGAAATGTCCATTGACATCTGTTCTTTAGAATGCTTGTGTATACATTAACGACTATCAGAAGTAGTTGGTCCCATTTTCTTATGCCTGTTATAAATGCAGTGATTCTTAAGGAAATTCTATTCAGGCATATTTGACAGTATTTCCATTTCCACATTTTACAAAAAAGCCTGTCATCTGACCTAAACCCAGATTTTTTTTGAGCATGTATGCTGTACATCCCTCTGGGTACACTTAGAACGGAGAAAAAGCTTAAAACAAAGGCAACTAAAAAGTCAGTTACAACACAAGATCTTTCTGTCAAATCTAATTTAGATTCCTCTTCTTATATTAACCAATTTGTAGCTGATAAACTTAAAACCTCTGCTGCTGCTGCAAGAATTTAACAAAATTATGACTGTGAACTCAGTTCTTTTTACATATTTGTGAACATAATTTTAAGTAAACTTCCCCCAAATCAGTAGCATTTCTGGGAAGAAGTAGGACATTTTTATGCAGTTATATGGGGGTGGGGCGGGGGGGGGGGGATGGTGGTGCTACATTGCGGCATTGTTGAATGAACTTGGATTTAATTAGCTTACTGTAGGGCATTTATAATTTAAAGCTTCTATATTCCATAACCTTCCTTGCACCTTCTATTGCCTAAGCCATTCCTGTCCAGCAGCATCTTGTTTTGGGCTTTGTGATACAGGAAGGACATTGATAAAGACTGAGTTTCAGTGGAGAGTTTGGGGATGGTGGAGCCGTTGCCCAGTGAGGACGGACTGTAGGACCAGGGCTGGTTCAGCTGTGAGAAGGGACAGCTTTGGGGACAGCCAAAAGCATCCCTGGCACTAATGGGAGGGAATGGGAGGGGATGGAGGAGATGCAATTGGGCTTTTCACAGCGGTGTGTGGTGGGTGGGTGAGAGGCAGCAACAGAAGCTAAAACATGGGAGGCTCAGGCTGGAGATGAGAAACCTTTTACCTATGAGGAGAGCCCAGCAGTGGGGCTGGGACCCAGGGAGGCTGGGCTGTCTCCTGCATTGGGCATTTCACATCTGTGCGGGGTGAAGCCCTGACCAGCCTGGCCTGAGCCTGTGCTAAGCCTGCTTGGGGAACAGGCTGGGACCATGGTCTCTGCAGGTCCCCCCTAGCCTGAACTGTCCTGTGATTTCTGTGATATCCCCAAACTGAACTAAACACTCCTTGGTAAAATTAAACCAAGAAACAAACAAAATTGAGAAAGACCTTGCATAGTGTTAACTTATTTTCTACAAATTTATATTCTTATTATTTTATCCAGTGTGTTCTTGTGTTCCAGAAGAATGCACAGTGGGTTGGTTTGTGTAGGATGTGTAGGCTAGTAGTGAGAATTAAGTATCTCTGGATACATTTTTTACAAATTAATTACTTTATAGATACTGAACCATGCAAACTGAAGGTATCATACAAGGAAGACCATTTCTGTTTGCATACTGTGTGTTGGAAGTAGATTATGAAGAATTTTACAATTGAATATATGATTAACTTGAAAAATGCTGCATATTCTTACAACAATTTATGTACCTAATCAGAAATAAACCAGAACCCTTTCCATTTGAAAATATATATTTCTTAAAATTACTTTATTTCATTGTAACTCAGAGCATAACTTACTACTTTGTAAATCTATGTACTGGCAAGTATTATTATTCTTTCGACTTCAGCCAACATTTTAAGTTATGTCCAAGCGAAAAAACCTGCTGCTAATGGTGTTATACATGGCAGATGTGTCCATATCCTAATAATTTAATTGATTGAGTAAAATTGCAGCCTCTGCACTGAAGGTACTATATCAAAAGTATTTAATGAGGTATATGAAAATGTCCTGCAGCCTTTCTGTCGTCTATGAAAAAACAGCCATCATTCTGTTGCCAGTGTATTATCTGGTCAGGAAAACTATCGGGTCTTCCTCAATTAGTCATGTGGTTTTGGTATTTGATTCAGGGTAGGCAATGGAAATGTTTGGTCTTGAATATTTCATTTTCCTGGGATGTCCAGCTTCCAAATGCCTAGAAGAACGTGGAAAAAACATTTGTGTTGAATGTTTAGCTTTGTTTTAAAACTCATCTTGCCTATTCAATAGGTATTGGAAAATACCATGAATGCATTTTTACTCATTTCAACCATGTTTCCCAATCTTCTTTATTGTTGTCTGGTTTTGTAGACTTGGTACCTTCTGCCAGTAATACGTTATTTTTCCTTCTCCTTAGCCTTTGCTGTTTGTTTATTTACTTATGTTTGGCATCAAATTATTTATTTGCTTCCTACTGTTTTTGAAAAGGTCTTTACCTGGTTCTTCTGAAAACTTCACTTTCACCACTTTCTCTCCTGGGGAAAATTGGTAGTTTATTTCATTCTTAGCTGGTGTTTAGGATGTGAACAGTTCAGTTTATGGATGCCTGCTAAGTAACAGGCAACCCTTTAAACATCTTTCTGTTTTGAGCAAAAATAAGCCCTCCTTGCACAATGGAGCTAAAATGCTAAGACATATAAAAAGATGAATTTTGGCTCAATCCCACCACTTCAGTGCATCTTCCTATTAAACCTCTTACCAACTTTCATGGCAGCACTGTTAGGGAGACATTAAATGCATTTGAAAGTCCATCCACGATGCATACAATTCACTTCACTGATGAATATACCTAGTATCTGGCCATTTTGCCCAGTAGGTTTTGGGTTGGATTTTTTTTTCTTCTGTAAAATAGGCAATTCCTCCCTTACAATTACTCATATTAGAAATTTCTTACATAGCTGCTGATTGCATTCTTGGGTTTCTTATGATGATGAAGATGCACATTCATCTATTCCAGTTCCTTGATCACCTACTCATGTTAATCTGCAACCTGAAGGAGTCACACTGAAGTGTGGGGTTTTTGTTTGGTGTTTGTTTGTTGGGTTTTTTTTCTTTTTAATATTGGTTAATAGCTCTACATAAAAAATAGTAATACTATTTCAATTCAAATAGGTTTTTAATCTACACAGAAATGATCCAAATTCAACTGTGTTACTAATCTGACTTTCTTGAATCATAAGAAGAAATAAATGTGGCTGTAACTAAATTTGGATGCAGTCTGAACAGTTTACAAAAATAAAGTAATACAAAGAAGGATTTTTTAAAGTTTTGTTCGTTCTGTTTTCTTTGTTTGCTTTAAATGTGAAATTTTCCCAATAGACATGCACATTTGTAAACTTTTTTGTGCAACATGTCTCCATCTCTGTATGGGAGTAGGTCCACATGAATATATTAAGGTCAGTCATGGAAGTGAAGAGAACAGTAAGAAATAAACATAAATTATGCTTGATTATATACTGTGACAGTGATAACTGTGCAATTCACAGATATGACATTCATACTTTTTCTTGCTTTTTACTCGGCTCTTCAAGTATTTATTTCCATAAAGAAATGTCAGAAATCTGTGTTCTATGAGAAAGGCTACAACAAGTAATTTACTTGCAACTTTTTTCATGTTCCACTTAGTTAAGAGAATCTGGTGTTTGTGATCAAGCAAAACTACAGCCACAAGAACCTATTTTTGGAAAGAAATTTATATCACTACTTCTGTTATAATAATTGCTGAAATTATGGAAACTGCAGGTTTGTTTATTGTAAAAATGATATAGGGCACTTAGGCCAGGTGAAAAGCATAGTCAAGACCCTAAACCTTAGGGCAGTGAACTTTCAGTTGTTTAAAGAACCAGTGGATGGGTGTCCTGGGAAAACTGCTCTTAAGGGTAAAGAAGTAGAGAGCTGGCAGCTACTTGGAGATATTTTTCTTAGAGCACAAGAAGTTTTGATTCCCATTTGCAAGAAATCTGGCAAGGAAGGCAGCAGAATAGCATGACTGAGGACCTCCTGATCAAACTGAAACACATGAAGGAAATATATAGGCAGCAGAATCACAGATATGCATCCTGAGAAGAATATAGGGATACTGCTTGGGAATGTAGGGATGGGATCAGGAAAGCTAAGGCACAACCAGAGCTAAATTTGGCAAGGGATGTGAAGAATAAGAATGGCTTTTGTGGGTATATTAGTGAGAAAAGAAAGACAAAAAAAATTGTACTTCCTCTGATAAAAGAACTGGGGTTCTATTGACAACCGAGATGAAGAAAGCTGAGGTACTCGGGAATTTGCTTGCCTTATTTTTCATTGGCATTTATCTTCCCACATCTGTTGAATTCCTGAATCTCAAGGCAGTGACTTGGGGAATGAAGTTCCATTCATCATAGAACATCAGGTTTGAGACCAGCTAGGAACATGAACATACTCAAGTCCATGGGACCCAATGAACTGCATCTCAGGGTCCTGAGGGACCCAGCAGATGAAGTTGCTAAGCTACTCTCCATCGTATTTGAAAAGTCATGGCAGTCAGTACACGTCCCCAGTGACTTGGAAGGTCCCTTTAAAGGTCCTTTCCAACCCAAATCATTCTAAGATTCACTCTTTGATCCTGTAATAATTCTTTAATATCACATATTAATGATCACATATATATACACGTATGGACAGAAACTTAACTTCATGCCTGTGAAAAGTATTTTATTCTTTTCTTCTGCTGAAGAATTTTTCTTCCTTTTGTGTGATCTCACTATAATTAACAAGTGAGAATAAGCCCACACTACACCAGCAGAGAACAGAATAACACAGCTTTTAAAAAAATTAAACACCTGACTTTTCTACTAATAAAGGAGTCCAAATGATAGAATTTTGCAACCTATTCTCAAACCTCAGCAATTAATTTGCATAATTTAAATTTAAAAAAAGCATTTTCTTTCACATCTCTTGGTAGGTGTCAGTCTCATAACATAATAGAAAAACAGTCTTGGGTCATTAATTTCAAGGAGTGATAAATCATACTCAGAAACTATATCATTAATAACCAGCACTTACTAAACTTGAAAATAATAAACCACTTTTTTTCACACAAAGGGTGACCTTCTGGACATTAATTCCTTCAAATAACTATGAAATGCCCTGGGTGATGATGAGTTGCCTGAGTTCCAGAGGGAACATGTAGCATTACAATCTCTAAATTTTCTTTGATAGGAAAAAACCCCAAACCCTAAAAAACACAGTTTAAAGAAATAAAAGTGTTTGTTCTCACATGCAACTTCACACCTTCTGTATTCTTTACAAATGAGAAAAGCTGAGCATACGGTTGGGGAACATAAATTACAAAATATAGGTTTATAACAGTGAAATACATATACATAAGCTAATTTATAGAGACCACATTTATCAATTACTATATATCCTGCCAGCTAGCTATTACCTTTTTCCTGTCTAAAAAGTTTTAATATATTCTGTTATATTATCATATATATAATATGTTAAGATAAGTGAAAGGTTGGATGGGATTAATATATTCCTGTCTATGTCCCACCAATTGTTTCAGGTCTGATATGCCTACTTAGAATTTATTTCCATCTCCAGGTTAGTTCAGCCAGAACAGACATCATGCTGCCTGCTGTTTCTTCTCTGAAAATATTGTACTAGTTTCTAGTCTTCCCTTTTTTCTTGTAGTTAGTAGGATTGGCATGACTCAAACTATTTGTACACCTTTGGAGACTGTTACAGTACTCTTAAACTAAAAAGCCTTTAGTGAATTAATGGTACAGTGCCTGATTTCCATTTACTGTAAAATTCTGCACTGCCAGAGCTGTGTAAGCTATCTTCAGTGTGAGATACAGCTTCATAGATCTTTCTTCATTGGTTAATGTGAATTGCAGATAAAACTGTATTTTCTACTTTGCAATTGACAAAGTCCAAAATAACTGTATTACAGAGAAATGTAACTTTGCATTAGTTCCAATTCAGAAAGAATGTAGTGTTTTTACATCCCTAAAGATCGTGAGTTTGCTTTGAAAACTTAATTTTAGTTGTGGAAAACTTCATTTCAATAAGATAAATATTAAAAAGCTCTGTAGCACAGTTTCCATCCTAAAATTGCTTCATGTATGGGCACTGGTGGCAGTCAGTATGCAGCTGCTGTCTGTAAGCAAATTTGAGAAGCTCCTAGATAAATTGTGTATGAGTTTGAGAAGTCCATTACTGAGATATTTCATTTAAAAAGTAAAGCTTCCTCTATAGAAGAAAAAAAAATAGCTCTGACAGCAATAAGTAAGATTGAAACACCTTTTCATTATAAATGTGATATTGCAGTGCTAGCAGAATACATGGAACTATCATGTGTCTGTGGTCTTCACATCTCTATATATTATTAGAAATAAGGGCCTCCAAAACAAAGTGGCAAAGTAAAAAATGCCAAGAAAAATATGTTTTTTTCATTAATAAATGGATTATTCAATGATGTTTGATATTATATAAATTCTAAACCTTTTATAATTGTATGTGTAATTCTTAGAAACATTTGCCCTTCAAACACAGTGACCTTGTACTGTGCTTTCCTTTATGCACAAATCCAGAAAACTGACAGTTTGGTTTTGCCCACAAAAGGCTGTTGAGAACTTTATAGATACATTCACTAGTAAGGGAGAAATTTCACCCTAAGCTGCTGCAGCAAGTCTCCTAGAAGCAAAAGTAGTAGTTACAGCCTGGCACACAGGAAGCACACATTAAACGTATGGACTCTGATCTGCCAAAGAAGAGGCAGGTTGCAGAGAAGTCAGTAAAGCTTGGCAAGAGCTTTCGTTTTTTGCCTGTCCTTATTACAGAATCATTTAGCTTGGAAAAAAACTCATGAGATTGTCAAGTCCAACCGTTAACCCAGGACTGACAAGTCCATCACTAAACCATGCCCCTAAGCACCACATCTACGTGTTTTTTAAACACATCTAGGGTTGGTGATTCCTCCACCTCCCTGGGCAGCCTGTTCCAATGCTTGACCACCCTTTCAGTGAGGAAATTTTTCCTAATATCCAATCTAAATGTCTCCTGATGTAACATGAGACCATTTCCTCTTCTCCTATCACTAGCTATCTGGGAGAAAAGACCTACCCCCGTCTGACTATAGTCTCCTTTCAACTAGTTGTAGAGATCAATAAAATCCTCCCTGAGCCTCCTTTTCTCCAGCCTAAACAACCCAAGTTCCCTCAGCTCTCCTTATAAGACCCACTCTCTAAAGCCTCCCCCAGCCCCGCTGCCCTTCCCTGGACACGCTGCAGCCCCTCTACGTCCCTCCTGCAGTGAGGGGCCCAAACCTGAACACAGCATTCGAGGTGCAGCCTCACCAGTGCCCAGTACAGGGAGACGATCACTTCCCAGGTCCTGCTGGCCACATTGTGTCTGATACAAGGCAGGATGCTGTTGGCCTTTGTGGCCACCTGGGCTCACTTTCAGCTGTCAATCAACCGGCCCCACCAGGCCCTTTCCCACCAGGCCCTTTCCCACCAGGCCCTTTCCAGCTGCTCTACCCCAGCCTGTAGCGCCGTGTGGGGTTTGTTGTGACCCAAGTTCAAGACCTGGCACTTCTCCTTGTTGAACCTCATAGAAGTGGCCTCAGCCCATCGGTCCAGCCTGCCCAGATCCCTCTGCAGAGCCTGCCTGCCATCAAGCAGATCAACACTCCCCCCAGCTTGGTATCACCTGCAAACTTACTAAGAGTGCACTCGATCCCCTTGTCCAGGTAAAGGTAGTAAAGAGGACTGGCCCCAATATTGAGTCCTGGGAAACACCACGTGTGACTGGTCACCAGCTGGATGTAATCCCACTTACTACTACTCTTTGGGTTCTGCCAGCCAACTAGCTTTTAACCCAGCTATACTGGGTTGCACCCATCCAAGCCACAAACAGCCAGTTTCCCCAGGAGAATGCTGTGGGGGATGGTGTCAAGGCTTTACTAAGGTACAGGTATATGACATCCACAGCCTTTCCCTCATCTACTACACAGGTCGTCTTGACATAGAAGGAGATCAGTTTTATCAGGCAAGATCTGCCTTTCATAAACTCATGCTGGCTGGGTCCGATCCCCTCATTGTTCTGCATGTGCCGTGAGATGACACTCAGAATGATTTTCTCCATAACCTTCACCAGCACTGAGGTCAGGCTGGCAGGCCTGTAGTTTCCTGGATCCTCATTCTTACAGATGGGCATCACACTGGCTAACCTTCAGTCTTTTAGGACTTCCCCTGTTGATAAATGATTGAGACTGGCTGGTGAGCTCCTCCGCTAGCTCCCTCAGTACCTTCGGGAATCACACTTTGGCTCTGCCCACATCTCCTCTGATTGTCAGAATGAGAATGTCATTGAACTTCCTACCAGGACATAGGGTTCTCTGGGGCTTTGGGTGCTTTTCACTAGTGAATTTTCTGGCAGGAGATGATGGCCGTAAGAGAATGGAAAAGAAATCAGCATGCTATGGCAGCAGATGGGAGAAAAGCTAATCTTAAGCTTGGCATGAAAAGTTAAGGGTAAACACTTCTCACCCCGCCCCCCCTCCCCCCCCCCCCCCCCCCCCCTTATCTTCATATTACCATTACTGAAATCTGATATTTATAGTGCCAGATGACAAAAATTCTCACAAACCTAACCTGGTAAACAGGATGTTCTTACCATCTTTTGATATCCCTGCCTTTATCATACAAATGTGCTGCCATTGCTCCCTTGAGCAGCAGTATAGTGACGACTTTTATGATTCCTCATTTTTGTGCCATTCTAAATAGTGCTTCTTTATTTTTAAACTTCATGTTTTACGTAATGGTTCCATCTTCAACTGCTTTAGTATAGATGCAGTATTAACTGCAGTATAATTTTCTAACAAAACCTCTGGACACTTTATTTTGGCCTGCTACGTGCCTTCCATTATTTTTCTTCTCCCTCCACAGCTTTGTGGTGAATCTGGGCAGCTGTTATGGCTGCTTTTCTTTTTTCACTCATCTGAAAAAAACCCTTCATTAGAAAATGGTGCCTAGTTTTTGCATTCCTCTACTATGAAGTACAATGATTTAGCTAGCTATATAATTAATATAATTACACACAGTGCTTGGTGAAAAAAAATAATTTTTTTATAGTTACTGTTTATCTGATATCATGTGTTGCAAAATCTCAAGCATTCTGTATTTATATATATATATGTTTTTCTGTGTGTATAATTTTCTTTTCCTCATTTGAAAAACCTAGATTGAAACCGACAATACTAATTTTTGTCCGTTATTTGGTTTCCCATGAACATTGTCTGACACAGTGGTGGTTTGATTTAGATTTTTTATGTCTAACATAAGTTAGTGGATTTCAGTTAAACCTATTAAATCTGTTCCATGTTTTTGAAAGGGTCAAGGGTTGACCAAAAAACCAAGAACAACCAACCAAACAAAAAACCCAACAAAAAACCCCAAAGTAACCCCTATTTTTATTAGAGTGGGTGAGGAAAAAATGAAACATTTAGAAAGGGAAAACACATGTAGGAATAATAATGTTTATTATCCAAAGGAATTGTTTGAATCTCCTGTGAAAGGAAGTAAAAGAGATTGCATTTAATGAAAAATCACTGATCATAACTTTTAATGCAAATAATTTTTCAAGAATTTTGTATATTATGTCTGAATTTCCCAAAGAGTAATTTTTTGTAAGTTATAGTAGTGTATCTCTAATAAGATCCAAGTTGCATGTATTTACTTTAGTCATCTCTTACAACGAAGTTCATGAGCAGTTAGATAACAAACAGTCCTAAGTGATACGGAATGTGATCTCCTGCTTTCTTCTGGAAATTTCTGCTCTCTTATGTAGCCATTCAAAATGTAGGGAGCAGACATGCTCATGTGTGGACTAGAAGAGACCTGTCAGGTAAAAGCCAAACACATTTGGATGTCTCCACATTTAGGATTATCAGTAAGACCTGACTTACGTTGCTGAACGTCCACTATTTAGAAGGCTTTGGTGAGATAATCTGGAAGTGTAACAGGGCAAAAGCAGTGGCTTTCTTTGCTTGTACTGTGTTGTATAAACATATGGACTGATTCTGACCTCCAGAGGGAACAGCAGGCAGTGAGCATAAAAGGTTTCTTTCCAGACACCTGTCATCAGGGGGATCTGCCGTGTGACCTATTTTGTATCTGCCATGTGGGAAAAAGGCTGGTGCTATGGTGCTACAAAAACCGGTCTTCCTATTGAGGCTTAAAATAGTCCTTTTACTTTGTCCTACTTCTGTAACCTGATCATATAAACAACAACTGAGAGTGCAGTAGCTCAGTCACCTCTGCACAATGACAGATTCATCAAGGCAGAAAAGTGACAGATCAATATTCCTGACCTGTCTTTTCAAAAATGCTGAAGCAAATGGTCTTACTAATCAAGAGAAACAAGAAATGATGAAACAAGAACGTCTGTGAAATCAGAAACTGATCAGCCTGGAAAATATATGTACAAAATTAGACAGCCAAAATTAAATAATTCACTCATTTGCCTCTTCTGTATTGAAACTGAATGCACCATGGTCATGGTCTTGGGTATCTCTGTTATTGATTTTTCAGAGAGCCTAGAAGAATGGAGAAAATGGTAAGCAGTCAGAGTATTTGCTTTTTTCAGAATGGATCCTCAGCTCTGTTAAGCCTGCTAATATGAGGTGGCCTTAAAAACAATTTTAATAGCAAGTGAAGATTCTCTTTGCCTAACTGCAAATTTTCTGTATAGCTTGATTGTGTCTTCAGCACAGATACATTTCATGCTTTGGTAAATGTCCGTCTTTACACTGATGAATCTTACCTGTCAGAACTGCACTAAGCACCTAATAGTAAGCAGAAGGATAAAAGCTCAAGTATTCTTGGCCTGGTCACTTGATGAAGCTATAACAATATGGTTAAAATATGGCTTTGTATCTTCATGGTGTGAATAGATATGAAATTGATTCAACTCCAGATCTGATCGTCTGTGAATATGACTATCTGAAATTATAAATTAACTTTTCTACTAGCAGTACCATGCAGAGCTTACAAAATTTGAGTGGGTCAAAATGCTGATTCTGTCAGTGAAGCTTTCCTGAATCTCATTCTTTGTCTTAACCATATTGCTTCCACTTTCCCAATCTGTACTCATCTTTCTGCACTTATTTTTCAGTCACAACCAGTCACAACACTGAAGTGGGAGCCTAGTTTCAGGACATTCAGCCTGTGTAAGAGTATATGCATTACAATGAACCCTGTCCTTTCACATGACATGGGCATTAGCAGCCAAACACCTTTTCTCTTTTTACTCTTTGGATTATTTGTTTATGATGAAAAGCCAAATAAAAGAAGGACTTATTCTATAGTGGAGAATATGAGAAATCAGCTACAGTTTGGTTGTTAAAAATTGATTCCCCCCCCCCCCGAATTGCTTCCCAATGAGAATATCTTTGTAGCTTATCCTCAGTATTACTGCTGGCATCAATACAGTGAATAATGTCTTGCTTAGTGGCAGCTCATGATGAAACCACCGTTTTAAAGGGAAATAAATGAAGTAAAAATACTGTCTTATGCATCTGCCCCTCCAATTAATAACCATAAAATTATTGTAGGTGATCATCCATTTAGCTCTGTTTGCATACGCTATAAATATAGTAATAAAGTATCTACTCTTTTTGCATAAACATGATACCTTCAACAACCTGGTTATACTTCTTTTTATCTCTAAATTTTTAGTGACTCATCCTATCATATTTAAGTTTTCATTTTATTGACCTTGAACCACTACCTTAGTTAACCTCTAAGCAGTTCAAACTGAGATGAAATATAGCGCAACATTTTTCTGGTGTCTTTTCACCCCTCAGCCTGTATTTTGTAGTGGGTAGAACAAGGGAAAGAAGAGACCACGGAAAAATGACTGCAGGAGATCAGAAGGAAAAAATGGAGAGCAGATAAAAATGTCTGAAGGGTGATAACAGAAAACAAGCCATTCGTATGAGAAGAACTGCATAGAACAAAGAGAGGAGAGGAAAGTAAAATGGACATAAACTAAAGTTAGGACAAAAACCACACATAAATATTCTGCTGTTTACACATAAAACCTTAAAAATTATCTTTTGCTGCAATTGTTTTCATCTATAGAAAAAATTATTAGAATCACTGTAAATATAATTAGTTACTGGCATGCTTTGAATATATTGCTGGTTTGGGGTATAAATGAAATTTCATCCTTTAAAGTTCATTAGAAACAGTACAGATCAGATTTTATATTCATGCAAAATATCATTACTTCATTGACTGTGCTAATACCTACCTTTGAAACTCTGATATGTTATTTTTATGATTGCATGTTTGGAAACTTATTAAGAAGTTATTTCTATTTCTCTTTTTCTGTGGGTCATCTTGTGTCTCAGATGAGACTATATATAGTTATCTCCTAGGTAACTATCTTTGAATCTAAAAATAATCAGATATACCGCAGAAATAACTGAATTACTTTGCCTCAAAACTGATTATTTGTACAAGCAAAAATACTGTGTTTGGTGAGGTAAGGGAGATCACATAAATGTTCTCCCAGTACTCTTGCACATGTAAGATAGACAAGGAAAACTTTTGTATATGCAACTGCCTGATTGGTCAGTCATTACAGTAAACAGCCTACAATACCTTTTTACACAAATCAAAAGGCTCCGTTTCTCATTTAATTTGACCATGATTTTTCATAGCTAATTTATCACACTAATTGTTTCACAGGAGTCTGGTATAATTTGCCTTGAACACTTTCAGGTTTTGATAGCTCTTAAAAACTAATTACATTGCACTTCTGGCACAAAAACCTTGACATATCTGAAAGACAGGTAAGGAGAATTTTAACAAATGTTTTGAATTTATTGGAAACATGGATCTTTATTGGATTTTTCAGAAAGGTGCAAAGGATCAGAGAAAAGCCAATTGCTTTTTCTAAACTTCTGAACTTCTGTAGAAAGAATGATCAAATTGTATGAGTGTAACCTCTCTTTAATAGTTCTGAAGACACACACTGATTCATGGTAAAGTGTCTTGCCTGATATAGTTCACAAACAAACATATTCACTCCATAGTTCCTCATCTAGAGAGTTCCTTACTGATCCATGCAGAATAGAAATGGATGTTGTCTGGTAATATGTCTCTTTCTTTTCAAGGAGGAAGAACAATATTGCCAATTGCTGTTTCTTATCATTTGTTCAGAAAATGTAAACAAATAATTTCTGTCTTTTCCTTAAATCAGATAGATAATCCAGTATTACCATATTACTGCTACATCTCAAAAATATAACAAAAGTTTTGTAAGTACGTGGTGTGAATGCAAGAAACAAATTTTAATACTGTGAAACCCACAAAACCATCATGGTTAACATTAAAACCTTGATCAGTTTCTCCCCTATGCAGTTAAGATTTTGTAGGTTTAGGTGTTCTTGGTTTTGAGAGGCTGCAATGTAAGGAAAGTAATATCAAAGCCCAGCTTTTAATTAATACTTTTAGTAATAAGCAACACGACTTGAACATTCCATCTTTTATTTCATAGAGAGTCTAACACGAACAAGGGATTTAATTTTCCTTTAAATGCAATCTAGTATAGGTCTGGCTTGTGCTTCTTTTGTCTGTGCTTCCATAAACCAATGTATAAGAAAGGCTAGATTATGTCATAAGACTGCACTTCACTCTGCTTTGGGCCATTTAAGACTTTCCTATAAATTTGAAAGAAAAAGTGTGATATATATCATATAAATTATAATAGTAAACAAAAAAAGAGGCTAAGATGGAAATATCAGGTGAGCAGGATTCTTCTTGAATCATCTTTGCCTCCTTATATCAGGTAACTTTATTTACAGTAATTTATTCCTGGTTGATTGTGCTTGTATCATTGTTCCCTGGCCAAAGAAATTCAAGAAACCATGTTTTAAAACAACACAGAATTTAAATTAAACCACATTTTGTAATGGTATACTTAAAATTAGCTGTAGCTTGAGTTGGCTTTTGTCAAAGCTTTGCATCTTTCAGCATTCTTAACTTTGCCATTTTGCTCATAGTATGTTTTCATTGCTGAAATTAGATGAGCTGAGAAATATGCCTGGATTGAAAAAAATGTGATACTTAACATGTTATCAAAAATATTACTATTTGCTACACTGCATCAATGTCTTCCTTTAAATACAAGGCATAACATAAGTAAAAATTCCTTTCTACAGGAGCTTGGGAGTTAGCCGGCAGAGCTTGCTTCATACTTTTATGATTAATATCTAAAAAACTTTAAAGTAGACAGAAAATAATTGTGGTACTACCTAAACCCATAATCAGAACAGGAAGATGTGATTTAAAATGCTTAAAACCAGATTGACTCAAACACCTGTTTACTTGTGAGATCAGAGTAATTTAAAGTCTCTCATGTAATAATGTTTGGTTTATTGTCTATGTAACATTTTAATAAAACATGAAATGAAATTAAATAGAATCATCTCCCATAGCAGATTCCTATCATGTGGTAACATACCTGCCTGTTTACTACTGTCTAATCAGTAACTGAACTTTGTACTGCACTTCTATGGTGCTTCCCTGCTGGGTCTATTGCCCACTTAGGAGTGTAAAATCATGGTGTTTCTTTACCGCTCTTAGCCATCCCAGCTCCCTTTTCTCTGGTAGACTGTTTTGCACAGTATCACAGCAATATCAGACTAAACCTCTGCAGAGCAAACTCTTCTCTCTTTCAGCATCTCTTCATTGTCTGGGGTAAGACACATTGTACAAGTTCTTACTCCCCTTTATAGTGTAGTATAGTACTGCACTAATCCTTAGGCTACCCAAACTCTTTGAAAGAAAGCATTATACTTGCCATGCAGCGAAGTGAATTCTGTACTTCAGGGGTAGTACTCTGGTGTCAGTCTTTCTGAGGCAAGTCTGTGGCCTTGAGGCTGACTTTGTCTAAGACTTCTAGATTCCTGGCTGCATAGAAGAAAGAGAAAGCAACTTTCAAATAAGTTACCAGTGTACAAAGCCACTCCTTAAGTTTCCACAGCAAACTTACTTTTGGCCACTGTACAGATACAAATTTAAGATAGGGAAGTATTAGTGACATTTAATTTTAAAACTGTCCTGGTTTTCATTAAATTTTATTAATATGCTGAGATGGCTTGGTTTAGTGAAATCTTGCAATATTGTGATTAAAAGGTACATTTTTAAGTTTGTAAAAACAGTACAGTAGATTAATCTCTGTTCAGTGTTGTGTGTGTGCTGTTCACATATCATTTCATGTTTTTGTGGTTCAGTTCCACAGCTATAAAATATTCCTTTCCATGATGATTGTAAGTTCTTCAAGAATTTACCTTACTAGGTCTTTGCAACCAAAGGGCAAGGAGGTTTAAAAAAGAGGACTTCAGCTGGGAAATGTCTGGAGCTTCAGCAACACTTTGAATCACTATAGCTACAGCTTCATATATTATTTTTCTGTGCCTTTGGGTTTTTTACTCTGAACTTGGACGTTTTCATATTTGTATGCTTGCACAATTTTCTTCTGTTTGTCTGAAGTCGAGTAACTGAATATCACAAGCAAATACAATTTATCCTTGTTTTCAGAGAAACTATAGGAGATTGTATGCACAGACTATACTTAATTCCCTAGAAGCTAAGCAAAACCCATCCCTCTCACATTGTGTAATCTAGCTTCTGTGAGAGTAGAATTCAAGGTATTCTAAAACCCGAAGTCTTAACTCACATTTCAATCTATTACTATAAACCTAGAACAGGGAACAAGGTCTTGATCAGCTTTTTTTTTCCATCAGAATAGTAATACTGAACAATATCAGCAGAGCCACTGCCATTGCAAAATTAAAAATAAAAAATGAAAATGATATTTTGATAAATGTCTATTACTTTCAAAGCGTAACTGTTGAAAATGTGAAATATTTGTGTTTAATATCAGCAAAACAAGAGAAAAACTGTTAGTTGACATTCAAGAAAGGATATTATTTCCCGCACAAATTTCAACAAAGAGGTCAGGTAAAAATGACCTTTGTTAGGAAACTGATTCTGTAAGTTTTTTCATCTCTTGATAACAGAATGTGAAAAATCATCTGCATATGAGAACAGACTACCTACAGGCATAAATTTTAAATTAAGCAGCAGTATAGTTTCTCCACATAAACATGGAATCTGTATCACTCCCACTGCAGTGAATGGTAGAACTTCAGTTTATTGCTATATTAAACAGGGCTTGGCCCTTAAGCCTCATGTCTTTGTACATGTAGGAGTCAGTCACTAATCAGAGCACTATTAGAAACAGTAGAAAGAATTCTGTTGACAGAAAGATGTTATTTAACTGGTAAATCTCCCTGACACAGAACAGATTCTGCTGAGTGAAAAGCAACTTCCCATTTTCAACACTCTAAGCTGAAACAAACATCCACAACAAGGGTAAAAGAGAAAGGAAAAGAACACTGTTCTGTCTGTTAAGCATAAACTGTATGGGTCAAGTTAAAAAGCACAATTTAAAAAAGAATGGCAGATCACTGCCCTTGTTGAAGGTCAGAATGTCATCTGTAATTTGGACACCGCTGTTTTTCTTGGCTCATCTTTAGTATGGAAGTATGGAACAGGAGAAAATGAAGGTGCCAGAAACTTCCAGTTTTTCCTTTTTCCTTTTTCCATTTAGGTTCATATAAAAACATATTTATGCTTTCATTTGTTCAGGCTTTAAACAATAGAAGCCAGTTGTCCAGGTGTTAGAACCAAATATCCAGAGGGAGCTGTGCCAATGAAAGTTGCTTTCATTCCAGAGAGAAGGAAGGCTGAAAAGCAACAAAGGAGAGTTTTTAAAAGACCTTTTTAAAAATCTGTCTTACTGAGCTGATCAGACTTATCTTTATTTAAGGAGTTAGTCTGGATCAGGCCATATGTACTTGTCTATGCACATATGGACCCATAGCAATGCACGTACCCATACTTGTACATGTACACGTGAATGTGTATGTATACTTACATGTGATCAGTTGAATCATCATGATGTCTCTTGATTGTGCTGACTCGGAAGAACAGATGGAATAAGCATTGGACAACTGAAGTTCCTGTTGTAACCAGCTTATATAAGAAATGATCAAATGCTCACAAAACCCCATGCAGCAGATGACAAATGTGAAGGAAAGTGCTGGATCTACCTAATTCTTGTAAATGAAGTGAAGACAGATATTACTGTTGTTCAGACCCTTTCTGGTGAGGTTTTACATGTTTTGCGCATTTTGGACTTGAAAATTTTCAATAATTTTGAATGGTTTGATTATCACAGCAATGACAGTATATTGACCAGAAGTATCAAATCTTGTTTTTTTGAATCAAGACAAAACCACATATTGGCTTATGAATATTGAAACATTCAGTGAAATCAGCATAAGTTCACATATTGTTTGATAGAAACAAAGCCAGATGCAAACCAAATACAAGGCAGTTTAACAATCAAGTATGTGTTATAGCTTGTTTTAGCATAATCTAACAATCAAGTGTGTTATAGCTAGTTTTCACATAATCTGTTAATCACTTCAGCACTTTAAAATTCAAACCATCTTGGTATGCCGAGTTGGACATCTTTTTCCAATATAAAGTTGTGTTTAGTTCATTTACTCTGCATCTGTACCATGTTTATTTTGTGTTATTTTTCTCCAGTCCTGAAACATTTTAGAAGGTCTGTCTTCAGCAGTATTCTAGCATTATTTCCTCTGACGTTCTTCAGCAAGATTAGCAGCCCTATTAGAGAATGCGTTGGTATTATTATTTTTTCCCATAAATGATATTTTGTAATACTAACAACATATGCTTCATGCTGCTTAGTGGCATAACCAGCTAATTTAAAATGATGCATGGTGTAAGATAAACTTTCCTTTAATCAGATTATAACTCTGCGCTGAATCTGCTGGCCAGTTACACAGCAAACGCTTGCATGTCAGAATTTGTATTACCCAAGATAGTCAGACTCTTGTTCACAAGGTGAAAATTGCACATTTTTTAAGTATGATATGTAAATACAGATTTTATGGGAACCAGATAATAAGCCTCCACCCTTCTTAACTTTATCTTTTAAGATAACCGTGTACAGAGCATAATGGAAATTTTCATAGCTACATCTGATGATCACTCTAAAAATAAAAGTGGAAGGAAGGGGGAAAAAAGAAATGTTCATATCTGTGAAACAGTCCTTTTATTTTCTAGTCATTATTTTTTCTGGTATCTACAGTGAGTCTGGGGGTGATAATGGCACATAACAAGTCTGCATTATGGGTGTTTTTTGTTGTTGTTTTATTTTGTAATAGCTCCAATTTCAAGAAAAGTTTTCTTAGCAGATCATTTTATTATAATTTCAGGTGGTTTGTGCACTTTACATTGCCTGTAACACCTGTAAACACTCTGGACATATCTGGCAGGGGTTAACTAACACCTGTTGTTAACTAATTCTTTCGGGATTAAAAGTATTGTTTTCTGTGCCCTGTAATAATACCAAGTTAACTGTAAAGTATGGAATTTCTTTGTTTGGGACTTCCAACAGAAATCAGTTCAGTAATTTCCAAAACAGAAGGAGGGAAGAAAACTTCCATTTCATAATATTCAGAACAATTATAAATAGTCCAGTGTAAAGCTTTTGCAGTGCCTGGTTTCCAAACTGGCATTTGAAATTAGAAAGATGAGTGATCTGTCTGATGTGAACTGATAATTTGGGGAAACTGCCAACGACTATATCATCACTACCAAAAGACAACAATGGTATTTTATTCCCCAAAGTCTTGAATCTTTTTCAACCATGGAAAAGGTGAATCCCATTTGGAAAAAAAGTCAACACTGTCACATGAAAAGAAAAATGTGTAGACTAGCACTTTACTTCATTGCTGTCTGTATCACCCTGAGGAGGGGAAGTGGGTAGGGAGATGCTGATCTCTTCTCCTTGGGCTTCAGTGATAGGATGCATGCAAATAGTTCAAAGCTGTGCCAGGGGAGGTTTAGGCTGGACAGTATCACAGAAGGATAGAATCATTTAAGTTGTAAAAGACCTTTGTGATCATCAGGTCCAACTATTACCCAGGACTGACAAGTCCATCACTAAACCATTCCTCTAAGCACCGCATCTGCGTGTTTTTTAAACACCTCCAGGGATGGTGATTTCACCACCACTACCCTGGGCAGCGTGTTCTAATGCTTGACCACCCTTTCAGTGAGGAATTTTTTCCTAATATCCAATCTAAACCTCCCCTGGCACAACCTGAAGCCGTTCCCTCTTGTTCTTTCACTTGTTATCTGAAACGTTTGCTGAGAGGCAGGTCAATCACTGGAACAGGCTTCCTAGAGAGGTGGTCAATGCCCCAACCCTGTCAGTTTTGGAAAGGCATTTGGACAGTGCCCTTAATACCATGCTTAACCTAGATGATCTTTGTAGGTCTCTTCCAACCAAAATATTCTATTATGTTCTATACTTCTGAGAAAAAATGCAAAGCCATGAATGAGAATGAGACCTATAGATTTCAATCACGTGATTTTTAGTCTTCTAAAGTTTAGGAACAAAGAGCAAATTAATAAATAAAAGGAAATAAAACCAGAAAAAATAATTAGAACTATGTAATAATAATAATAGTAGTGGTAGTACTAGTAGTAGTAGTAGTAGTAGTAGTTAATGAACACAATGAGCCAGATAACACTGACTGTAGGTTGGACTGTCACTTGAGCATGGCAAGGCTTCAGGAAGTTTCAGCAAGAGCATGGAAATAAAAATCAATGAGCCAGACTAAAGCAAGCCCATGAATCATTTTAAAAGTAAGAGCTTTTTAAAATTAGTCATGAGGTAAATAGGGGTAAGGGAAAGTTTGTGAATGCTAAAAACAGTAACAAAAGACTTTTGCTACTGTGATTAAACACAAGAATTTTGGTACAGGCATCTAGGATTAATTCTGAAACCTGCCATAGTGGCATGGAACAAAAATTTTAAATGTAGCATCTTGCTTGAATCTGTTGCACCTATTCAAAGTGTAAAAACTTTCAGGAAAAATACTTTTCTAGGTTATATCCTTGAACCACCTTACAAAATGAACTAGTTACTGCCTAGAGGTGCATGAGACACATTATGGGATGAAGGGAAGAACCCTTCAGGTTTGCACGAGGTTTATTATGGCATGTGTAGGGGAAGGACCACAGGAATGAAAAAAGGGAGTGATGAGGGTGGTTTTGGGATACAAAAGCATGGGAAAGTGGAGAGGAAAGGGGATAAAAGGGTTTGGAGTGTGTGAACTGATAAAGTACATTTGTGTGGCCATGCCCTACACCTGATCAGCGTGGTCTATCCTGTCTTCTCACTGATATCCTTTTCTGAATATTTCCTGAGTGAGGAGCTCTGTCTGTCCTCTGTGTGTGTGTGTGTAGGCTCAGTGCCAGCCATGGGAGTGGGAGCACAGGTAACAGGAGTGTGCACCAGGGTGCTAGCAACTGGAGAAATGGGGGTGTCTGTATGTTGTCTGGGTGCCAGTGTGTGCAATTGCTAAGCAAACATCCAGCCAGACTAGTGACAAGTAGTATAAGGGGTTTGGGAGCCAGGTATTGGAGTGGCCCTAACTCTGGGCGGGATGCTATCAAGATCAGAGTGCCTTAGAGCCAGCTCTTGGAGAGGCCATAGGTCCAATCCAGCCACTGCAGAGACCCATCTGCACGTATTTGTGGGTGCGTATGGGGTGTGTGTGTTTGCATGCAAGGCAACAAGAACAACAGGAGATCCAGGGGCAAGCTACTATATAGACATATATCTAAAGCCATATACTGGATGGATCCATATTCTATATATGTATACATGTGTGTATATATGTACATACAAATACAAATATACATGTATATATACATAGATGGTTATACATATATTTATGTGCATATGTATAAATATACATACTCAGAATGAGAATTACAGAACAGTTTAGGTTGGAAGGGACCTCGGGAGGTGTCCTCATCTAACCCCCCTGCTCAAGCAGGGTGACCTAGAACAGTTCACCCATGACCATGTTCAGATGGCTTTTGAAGATCTCCAAGGACAAAGACTCCATAACCTGGGCAACATATGCCAGTGCTTGGTTACCCCTACAGTGATAAGTGTCTCCTGATGTTCAGAGACAACCTCCTGAGTTTCAGTCTGTGCCCATTGCCTCTGGTTCTGTCACTGGGCAACACTGAAAAGAGCCTGACCCTGTCTTCCTTGCAGCACCCTTTCAGATATTTGTACACATTGATAAGATCTTCCCTGAGCCTTCCATTTTCCAAGCTGAACAGCCTAGCTTTCTCAGCCTTTCCTCATATATAAGATACTCCAGTTCCTTAATTGCTTATTGGCCTCTTGCTGATCTCTTTCCCATAACTCCAGATCTCTTTTGTGCTGGGAACTGGATGCAGTACTCAGGAGTATCCTCACCAGTGCTGAATAAGGGGGAAGGAAAGACCTCTCTGCCTGCTGGCAATATTTTGGCTAATGCAACCCAGGATACCTTTAGCCTTCTTTGTGGCAAGGGCACATTGCTACCTCATGTTCCATTCAGAAGCAGGCCCACATTTTCCCTAGTCTTCCTTTTGCTGCTTATATTATAGAAGCCCTTCCTGATGCCTGCGACATCCCTTGCCAAGTTCAACTACAGGTGGGCTTTGGATTTCTCAGCTGTGTCTCTGCATGCTTGCACAGTGTCCCTACACTCCTCCCAAGTCACCAGTCCCTCCTTCTATGTTCTGCATACTTCTTTTTGTGGTTGAGTTTTGCCACGAGCTCCTTGTTCATCCATGCATGTTTGCCTGACTTCCTGCTTATTGGAATGGATCATTCCTGAGCCTGCAGCAGGTTTTTTTGACCTTTATTCCCTCCAAGCCTTATCTCACGGAACCCTTTCAGGCAGACTCCTTAAGAGGCTACACTCCTGAAGTTCAGGGTTGTGAGCTTTCATTTTGCTTGCTCTTACCTCTCAAGATCCTTAATTCAAACATCTCATGGTTACTGCAACCAAGGCTGCCTTTGACCTTCAGAATCTTTACTATTCCTTTCTTGTTTGTGCATATGATGTCTAGCTGAGCACTGTTTCTTGTGCATTCTATCGCTCATGTCAGAAAGATGTCATTGATGCTCTCTGGGAGACCCATGGGCTGCTTATGCCCTGCTGTGCTGTCCCTCCAGCAGATACTGGGGTGATTCAAGTCCCCCATGAGGACCAGGACCTGTGAATGTGAGACTACTTCCAGCTGTTTGAAGAAGGCCTCATCTACCTGTTATTCCTGAAAAGGTGGCCTACAGCAGACACCCACTATAATGGCATCCATACCAGTCTGCTCTTTCATTCTTACCCACAAGCTTTTATTGGCTCATCATCTATCCCCAGGCAGAGCTCCAAGCCCTCCAACTGCTCTTTCATAAAGGGCAACACCCCCTCCTCATCTTCCTGGCTTGTCCTTTCTAAAGACCCTGTATCTCTCCATTGCAGCACACCAGTTATGCCAGCCGTTCCACCACATCTCTGTGATCCCAGCAAGGTCCCAGCAAGTTGCAGCAAGTCCTGCAACTCCACATAGATCTTTTATTCCTTCTGGTTATTCCCCATGCTGCATGTGTTGCTGTATGAGCACTTCAGAAAGCAGCATGCTGATTTCTCAGAAAGGATCTGGGTGTTTTTCCCATAAAGGTGCCTAGTAGGCTTGTCCTTGTTTACATGCAAATGCTTGAGGCAGCTTTGCTTAAGATCTGTTTTGTTGATTTGATGTTAATTTGATGATATCTTTCTGTCATGTCAGTCCAGATATTTTGCTCATCAGGTCTCTCCATCACTGCCTCACAAGGCTGATGGTAACTGTCTCCCTACCCTGTCACATATGTACTCCATATCCATATCTACATGTCTACATGCATGTACTATACACAGATGTATAGACACACACACACTATATTTATATGTATACACATATATATATATACACATATATGCATTTTGCATTAACAAGCTTTCACCCTGATTAGCCAAAAAGGGGATCAAGTTGTTAGTCCTGTTTGTGTTGATTATAGTGACTGGCCACATACATACAATACATATATAGATCTGTTTAGGTTTGTACATAGACATTCAAAGTGTAATATGCAAGTGTGCTCGTTAGGGTTACATGCTCAGCTTTGTACTGGCTGGACTTGCAAACATGAAGTTGCAGCAGACTTTCAGCTATTAGGCTGCAAGATTTGAGAACACCTAATAAACAAAAAAGCAAGGAAACAGGGTTTAAAGAAAAATTGGAGATGGAGATTTTAGACTTTTGCTCTCATCTGACAGTGAATGTCAGTCTCTTCTAGCACAATGGGACTTGTGCTTTGAAAACCCACATTCCTCCCTAGAGTATTTTACAGAGATTAGGACAGTGCCTGGTCAGGAATATTCAGAACTACCCAGCTCTGGCCCATGATTGTGCTTCCACACTCACAAAAAATAACTAATTTTGTAGTTAGACAAAAATAAGTGTTTTCTTTGCTTAAACTTGACTAATCAAGAATTTAGAAAAACTAGCCCTTTGAAATTTGACTCTGGTAGTATGAATATCTTCTTCAGACTCCTTGTTGAGTCTGCTAAAAGACAGTCTTCTCCCACTGAAATGGGTATAAGATTGGGATTAGGATTTAGGAACTGGACTGATTACAAGGTTATATGAGATGCATCCATATGTGGTAGTATTAGTCTGGAATTCACTGAATTTTACTTTAAGGATCTGAACTCTAAGCCATTCAGGTGTCATTGCACAGGACATTGACATTTTAAATTATTTTACCAACATAATGGTTTGTGTACCTCAGAAAGGAACTGAAACATGAGTTTTATTGAATTTTAATTTCAGAATGTGAGCTTTCCCTACTTTGTTCTGTATAACTCTGTGTGAATTTAATACTGAAATCTCCATCCTGACTATGACTTGGCTTCCTTGTAGTCATTTCCTAGTGTGTTGTGGCAAAGTGACTCAGGCTGTTGTCATTGACTTATCAGTGTAAGAGGGGTTTAAAGAATGGAAAACATCAAAACTTTTGCTTAAAGAAACAAAATCACACAAAAGTAAATGGTAAGCAGGAGAGAGAAAAGACCTCAGAAGTCATTGTACAAAGTTTGCCAGCAAGGTAGCAATAAACGGTTAGTCAGCATATTCTAGCTTTTAATTTCAAATGTGAAATAATTATTTCCTCCTAGAAGATGGCTACTGTCACTACATGCTGACTAGTAAAATCTGGAATGCATAGTTTCTATGTAGAGAAAATTCATAGATTATCAGTCTCATGTTGAGTTATTGTTTTTGTCCACTATTAACAAAAAGCCATCTTCACCAGAAAGTGAATAATGATTCTGGACAGAAGAAAGCTATAGGAAATAGTTTTCCTAAATTGAACTTAAAGGTGCAAACCCACTATTTTTAAATCCGTGCAAAAATTCTTTGCCTCTATTTCCAAGATGTTGGGATTTCTACACTGTCCTTCATCTAATATTAGGACACCACATTATGATACTAGCAAAGAGCAGGGGAGATTTTTCATTTCTTCACCACATGACAAATGTAGGCAATTGACAGCAGATGTTAGAGCTGGGATACTCTGATCAGATATTGGGGCATTCTGTGAGACCTCTTCCAGTGTATTTACTTGCAACTTGCTCAAAGGTAAAATGCTAAAAGCTGGAGGGGAAAAAAAAAAATGTCCTTTTTTTATAATCACTGGGACAGAGTGCCATAGAGGTTTTTTCTGTACTCATCAGAAGTGAAGAGAATGTCATCACTATAGTATCATCACAACTACTGCCCAAAAGAAGGATACGTTCAATGAGGAAAACTGATTTGTAACATAATGTGTATTTCTATAGTTTATTCTTTCATAAAGTCTTAAAGGCTTAACATGTTTTCCAAATTAGATCATTTGCTCCTTAAATCAATTCTTGCAATTTTGCTGAAATCAAAGCTTCCTGAGACATGGACAACCATATAAAGACTATACAACAATTTTAGGAAGAAAGTGGGGAATGCCATACCTATTTATCTTGGTAAGTGAAATTTCGGTTGCTGTTCTCCCAAACAATGCAACAGGAAATATCAGAGACAGTAATGATACCTCACTATGACCCTCAGAGTAGACTTTATATTTTCTGGGTGTATCAAGCATCTAACTGAGACCCTTTTCCATATTAAAACCATCTGCAGAACAAGAAGTAAGGCTCAGACCTCCCAGGACTATCTATCTTCTGTTTGAAATTCACAGTGTACACACTGGGAAAGAATCATGTAATATGTGAGAAAGTTTTAGGGCATCTCTGTGTATCCTGGGGGCAGAAACAAAAGGGCTTTTTTTGTCAGAAGGCCTAGTATGAAGATTCTTTTGGGGGGCTGCATGTATATGGTATTGTTCCTGCATGTATCATACATTTTGTATAAAAGATGGATAGAGGGAAAGAAGGAAGGAAGGAAGGGAAGGAGGGGCGGGGGAAGGAAAGAAGAAAGGGAGGGAGGAACAGAGGGAAAGAGATAAGGAGAAGGGAGGGAGGGAGCAGAAAGGATAGGAGTGAAGGAAATCCAATATTTAATTGTGTCACTAGTTTTCTGTTTCTCAGAGGTTTCAGACTGAGGCTATCAATCAGGTTTTCTCATTAACATGAAATTTAATAAAACCAAAACTCCCTTATTAAAATTCCATATCTTCTGTTTTGAGAAAGAGGTTTATACAAACTGGAAGGAAAGTCTGGAACAAGAGGTGGCCAAGAATCTACAGCTGGAGAGAAACAAAGCTCTTCCTCTGCTGTATTTCCCACCTTCACTATGTACAATAGTCCTTCAGAATTCCCAGAGGCTATATTGCTCATGGGAGAGCTGTAAATGGTAGTACAATATAGAATTTAATGCTGTAAATATGAACACCGGTTTGGACTGCAATGGCTGCATTATCAGAAAGTTATGGAACATAAGTGGCAGTTGTGTTCTATTTTAGGTCTGTATGACTGCAGCAAGTCATGACAAGAGGTGTTCCTGGTTCACTTTACATGTTCCCACTCTGCAGGAGGTTCCCAGGAGAGAAGAACTAGAGCTCATGTGACCCAGACCTCAGCACATGGTGGAGCAGGAACATGGCAGTGGTGTACAACTATAGCTGGGAATGGGGACCACTCCCTGACATACATCCAGCCTAGAGTCTTGTCTATGTATGATAATCTCATCTACAGAGTAGTAGATTTGGAAGATTACGAAAACACACTAGTCTTTTCTTCTCCATTTCCATCACATTAATCTTTTCTTTCTCTATGCATCTCCTCACCCTGTCTGTTATGGAGGGAAAGGTTTGATCCCACTTTAGTCATTCTCATGCAAACCTAACTCTACAAAAATGGCTTCACAGTTGCACTTACTGTTATTCTACTCACAATTTAAGAGAAAAATAAATGTTTTTATTGCAATTGATAGTATGCAAAGTGATTTAGCTATATTAGTAATAATTGCTCATAAATTTGCCATTTCATCTCTCATTATGGAGAAACAATTCTGCCTGCACAAAATTTTGTGGGGTATCACTTAGTCTAATAATTATGAAGACCTTATCTTTTTTTGTCAATTGTTAATCTACATCAGCTTGTAGATTAACTAACTTGGCTCTGATCTATAATACTACATTCAGTTTTGGATCCTTTCCTGAAAGGAAAACATTGAGGTGCTGGAGCATGTCTGAAGACATGTGATGAAGCTGGTGAAGAGCCTAGATCAGAAGTTATATGAGGACTGGTTGAGGGAACTGGGGGAACAAGAACTGGAGAAAAGAAGGCTCAGGGAGGATCATATCGCACTACTGTACAACTACCTGAAAGGACGGTGCAGGGAAGTAGATGTAAGTTTCCTCAAGCTGCACCAGAGGAGGTTTAGATTTGATATTATGAAAAATTTCTTCACTGAAAGGGTTGTCAAAAGGAAAGTGACTGAGTGCCCATCTCTGGAGCTATTTAAAACGTGTAGATGTTGTGCTTAGGAACATGTTTTAGTGGTGGACTTCGCAGTGCTAGGTTAATGATTGGACTTGATGATCTTAAACGTCTTCTCCAGTCTAAAAAATTCTATGATTCTATGATTTAATAAATCTTCTAATTCCAACATCCAAAAACATTGGATATAAAAGTACACTTATATTCCTCATCTAGTTAAACCTTATAACTGATTTATGCAAAACAAGGACCTTACTGGTGAATTCTGAATAACATCAATTAATATCTTATAAATCCTGAAAGTGGCTTGTATAGGCCACAGGAGTCAAGGATTTCATAGCAAAGGAGGGGGATTCAGGGGTGGCCTTGGTGAGGAGGGACAAGGGTTGCCCCATGCCAGGCACAGACACTTCCAGTTGGCTCCAGTGGATGCACCATAGGGCACAGCTGAGCCCCTCAGCCAAGATGGTAGCATCTTAGGGAAAATATATTTGGTAAAGGGTAGAAGTGTTGGGCAGAGGGAGGAGGAGGGCCAAAAAGGACTGAGAAAGTGAGAAACAGCAGAGGGAACACCAAGGCCACAGAAGAATGAAGGGAAGTTGCAGCTGGGTGGGCATCTGGATGCTGTTGTCTCTAACTCACCACCTCACAAATGTGCTACGAGACTGTTAGGGTTTGTGGTACAGCAGATGGTTTAAAACAGCAGCATTTGCAGATCTATTCACTTGTTTATCTTAAAATGGTAATGTGTCTGTGAGAAAGTGGGGAATCCACCAAGTGTCTGTTCCTTGCCACTTTCTGCGGATTAACTTGCTACTCAGGTGTAATGAGAATTTTAAACACAAAGTCATGGGATCTATTATGAAATATTCCAGTGACCTCAAAAAAATATTTCCTTGATATCAGCTAGAATTAAAGAGAGGATGCCCTAGGTGACCTGTGACCCCTCACACTTTCTCTTGGTTTAGAATCAGAGCATCAAAAAGTCTTTGGAGAAGTACCTTTATAAAATACAGTTTCCCAAAATGTGCCAAAATAGTGTCAGAAATCACACTGTAGTAGATTAATTAATGAATTAAAAGAAAATGTATAAGGGAAAGAAAATGCTGCTATCACTTTATATCCTTCTGTGTGACCCTATTTTAAGAATATTCAAGTGTAGAATTTTTAGCCTGAGCTCTGTGCTTTCTAGATCATCATAAGTTCATGAAGCTCTGTACTCTGAATCACCAGACATCTTTACTGTTGTCATTTAACCCCAGCTGGCACCTAAGTACCATGCAGCCATTCGCACAGTCCCCTCACCTCCCAGTGGGATGGGGAAGACAATCGAGAAAAAGGTGAAACTTGTGGGTTGAGTTAAGAACAATTTTGTATTTGAAATAAAATAAAATAATAATAACAACAATTGCAGTGAAAAGAGGAGAGAAAGAGAGAGTAATAAAATCCAAAAGGAAAAAAGAACACAAGTGATACACAATACAATTGCTCACCACCTGCTTGACCGGTGCCCAGTCAGTCCCCGAGCAACAATCAGGCCCTCTGGGCTGATTCCACCCAGTTTATTTACTGACTTTCTATGGTATGGGATATCTCTTTGTCTAGTTTGGATCAGCTGTTAGCTATGCTTCCTCCCAGCTTCTTGCACACCTGCTCACTTGGCAGAGCATGGGAAACTTGAAAAATCCTTGATTTATTGTAAGCACTACTCAGCAACAACTAAATCATCCGTGTGTTATCAATGTTATTCTCACACTAAATCCAAAACACAGCATTCTACCAGCTACCAAGAAGAAAATTAGCTGTATCCCAGCTGAAACAGGACATCTACCCAATGACATCTCCCCATCAGACTATGCTTACAGTCCACTTCTGTAATTTCTGTTTCTGGTTGTTGTGTCATTCATTGCCTTTATTTTCTGCATTCAGAATTCAATGATGTATCTGCAGCAATAGGATTTGTATCTTTACTGTAACCTCTGAGTTAGCATACAGCATACAGCAAAATATTAAGTAATATTTTCAGCTCATCACTTTTCTTTTCAGCTTTACATTTTATAACCAGCCTCGTTTATTAGACTGGGCAGAATAAACCACAATTTTTTTCCAGAAAATTCTCTGAAGTTATGATGATGCTCTCATCTATAACCATTTGACGTGTGCTAATAGTAAAACAAATGTAGTTCTTTCTATTATTTGGGCAAGATACTGATTAATATGTCTAATAGACCACAGACCAGAACCTTGAAACCTCAACAAGAAATTACTTTTTGAAATCAGATAACAAAACTATTCAGAAGTTGCAGACAATGTGTGCTGCAGAAATGTAGACTGCTACTTTGACCTTCATGGATTTGCTGTTGCTCCTATCAGTTACTCTCTGGTGTTTATATTTAGTTACAAGAGTAAAGATAATATTTTTGTGACTAGTATGGAGGAAGGAAAATAAAAATAACCTTAAGAATGACATTTTCACTTGCTAGTCAAATGAAGCATCCGTCTATTTTTCTTTTGGACTCTTTGTCTGGACCTGTATCAGTGGTGAGAGAGAGATGTTGACAGCGTTAAAATTTTGTGTAACCATGGAGATAACACACATTCAGATCCATGTACAGAGTCTTGTAAACTGTTACACTGTACCAAAAAAATAAAAATAAAAATTTATTTTTAAATCTTCTTGAATTGATTGGCTTACGAACTGAAATTCAAAATTACATGAATTGCAGCATGCTTATCGAATTTGATTTTGTAAAACTTGTAGCTCATTGTTTGATGTTGTAACCAGCATCATAATTCTGATTCTGTAGCAGATAGGCCCAGCAGCAGTGCACAGTAAATTTATATAGCAGCAAGATGGGAGAAAAAGTAGACATGCATCTCTCATTCTTCTGATGGACAGGAAATGAATATACACAAAATGTATATACACATATGTACATGCATGTGAATGTCATTACTGAACTTATAAGCTAGTGAGCTTCTAAACTTCTGAAGTTTATATATATATATATATATACTTCAGTCAATATAGAAGTTTTCCCAAAAATAAAACTAAAACAGACAAAATCAAAGCACAACCACTCAGAATCAAAAACTTTAGAAGTGCTAGGCAAAAGGTGAGAGAAAATAGAACAAAATATAAGGAAACTTTTAAGTGTATCAGATAAGTACAACTGATACATCCATACCATGGAATACTTTTATTTATTACGGCCTATCATTGTATTAGTCAACACATTCCTTTATATGTGGTGGGTTTTTTTCTTTCTCATGTTCTCGGTTCAGTGTATTCAGAGTATAAAAAAGAAAAAAAGAAAGAAAAAAGTTTATGTTTGGCTATAGGAAAACTAGTAACATATTTTATTGTAATTAATGAAAAAATATAGAAATAAATGACAGAAATACACACTAGAGGAAGTGTGCTGGTTCCTCTTGGAACCACTAAAATTCTGTCTTGGATTTATGTGTGCAGCCTCAATTTTTTTTATTAGTAAGCTGCTTTTCGTAAAGGTTGTTTATATTCTTTATTATTATCCATAGGCTTTTGCTATTGAAGTATATACTGAAATCACGGCAGCTAAAATGGTATTTAAACATCTTCAAAGAAATGTGTGGTCTAAAGCAGAATGAAGGAAATTGTGTTTTACCTGATGTTCAGTCTGGTGCTTTTCACACACACATTTTTACATACCCTTGTAACTTCAGCATGGCTCATAAAGAGTAAGTAAACCATAGTCAGTTTGCTAAGTGAATACACTAAATAGCTACGGGTGTAAGAGAGGAATGGCATTGCAAAATCTGGATTTTCTTTTTCATTTTGTGCCAATTTGTTGGCCTGTTTTTGTAACATTTGGTATGTGTGCACCACACAAGATGCTGCTCACTAAGTCAAATGGATCTTGAGAGAGATGATTTCTTTAAAAATACCTCAGTAAATTAATCTGGAATAAGCTCCTGGGAGGACGATAGGGGAATACAAGGGGCATAGATCAAGCAAATGTATACAGCCTATAGCATCAATAGATCTTGTGAGACTCCAGTAAACAGGGTAGAAAACAGATACAGTAAGGAAAGGGGAATGGGTGGAATGTGTGAAGTTTTCTGCAAGCCAAGAAAAATATCATTATTGTTAGACTTGCTAGAAGCAAGATCAGAGGGAAAATCAACATTGCGAGCATGCAACTGGCAGAGGAGAGACTTGTTTTCAGATTTTTACTTCCAGTCTGTCTCACTCATCAGATCTGAATTTTCCCCTGTTTGAAAGGTTGTCTTTCTCTTATTTGCTTTCTGTGATGTCTGACTTTAGAAATCTTCTGAATGTTTCAGCTGTGCTTGCTTACGGGTTGGGGGGGGGGGGGCGGGAAGCGGGGGAGCAGATGTAGTGGGGAGGAAGTGCTTTATCTAAAATTTCTGGGAAACTTGATATCCTATTCAACATCAAACTGTTGGAGAGTCAACACCCGTGGTTCACTTGTGAAGTTGAGCACCAAGCCTATCTTCCATTTTCAATATATATTCCCTAAAAAGAGACATGCTGTTAGAAAATGTGTATTAAACACTGTCTGACCCAGCCCCACAAATGGCTATATTTCCTTCACTGCAAATGTTCTTTGATGCTCAGTTAAATTGACATTTTCCATGGTACAAATTATCTTAAGGTCAAAAGAAAAATATCAAGTCAGTTCAAAGATCCATTTCGCAGAATAGTAGAATGGCCAGATTTGGAAGGGACCTTTGGAGATCATCTAGTCCAACCTCCCTGCTAAAGCAGGCTCATGTAGAGCAGGTTGCACAGGATCATGTCCAGGTAGGTTTTTAAAGTCTTCAGAGAAGCAGACTCCACAGCCTCTTTGGGTAGCCTGATCCAGTGCTCTGTCACCATCAAGGTAAAGAAGTTCTTCCTCACATTCAGATGGAACTTCTTGTGTTTCAGTTTGTGATCATTGCTTCTTGTTCTGTCGCTAGGCATCATTGAAAAGAACCTGGCCCTATCCTCTTAACACCTGCCCCTAAGATACTTGTAGACATTGATAAGCTCTCCTCTCAGTTTTTTTTCAGGCTAAAGAGGCCTAGCTCTCAACCCTTCCTCATAAAGAAGATGCTCCAGTCCCCTCATCATCTTTGTATCCCTCCACTGGCACCTCTCCAGCAGTTCCCTGTCTCCCTTGAACTGGGGAGCCCAGAACTGGACACAGCATGCCAGATGGGGCTTAACCAGGGCAGAGTAGAAGGGGAGGATCACCTCCCTCAGCCTGCTGGCCACGGTTTTCCTAAAGGCACCCCAGGGTCTCATTGGCCTTCTTGGCCACCAGGCCCCATTGCTGCTTCATGGGCAACTTGCTGTTCACCAGGACTCCCAGGCTGTTCCCCGCAGAGCTGCCTTCCAGCAGGTCAGCCCCAGCCTGTGCTGGTGTGTGGGGTCGTTCCTCCCCAGCTGCAGGACCCTACACTTGTCTTTGTTGAACTTCATTGGATCCCGCTGTGCCCATCTCTTCAGCCTGTCCAGGTCTGGCTGAATCGCAGTGCAGCCTGCTGGTGTACCAGCCACTCCTCCCAATTTTCTCCCGTGTTGTGCCTCCAGCAGCATCCAATAGGAAAGAAGGAATCAAACGTGTCTAATCTTTGTTGTTTAGTGGGCAGATTCTGCTGTCCACAGTGGCAGAAATGTCTGCAGCTGTTTCATGAGACAATGCTAATGTCTTCTCAATTAAATATTTAAATGAGTATCCTCAAGGACCCTTGGCTTTGGGGTGATGAACAGAAGACCCTGGCATATGTGTACCTCACGTGTACCAGAGAGCAGTCCATTCCTGATCCATGTCGTCTCATTAGGGTATTACCATTACCCACCAAATTGCTACCTTGGTGTCCTGGTTTCAGCTAGGATAGTTTTCCTCTTAATAGCTGGTGCAGCCCTGTATTTTGTCTCTGATGTGAGAACAATGCTGATGGCACATTGATGTTTTTGGTTGTTGCTGGGTGATGTTTATACCAAATCAAGGACTCCACAGTTCCTTGGGCCCTGCCAGCCAGAGGGCTGAAGGGGCACAGGGAACTAGTAGGGGACACAGCCAGGACAGGTGACCCCAACTAGCCAAAGGGATATTGCCTAGCACGTGATGTCATGCTAAGTATAACTCGAGGAAGAAGAAGGAAGGGGGGGACAATCGGTATTATGGCGTTTGTCTTCCCGAGTAACCATTATGCGTGATGGAGCCCGGCTTTCCTGGGGATGGCCGAACACCTGCCTGCCCATGGGGAGTGGTGAATTAATTCCTTGCTTTGCTTTGCTTGCATGCGCGGCTTTTCCTTTACCTGTTAAATTGTTTTTATCTCAGCTCTTGAGTTTTACATTCCTTTCTGATTCTTCCCATCCTTCTGGGTGAGGGGGAGTGAGCGACTGGCTGAGTCATGCTTGGTTGCCAGCTGGGATTAAACCATGACACTTGGTCACCTGTAATCCATGACCAAGCACTACAAGCAGGAAGCATGGTTGAGGATCCTGGCAACTCTGAATCCTATTTCTGTTCCCATTTCACTCCTGGGTAGAGATATTGCTTTGCAGCTTTAAACAGCTTCAAGAAGAAATGGGGGCTAACTAAAGTGCTTCGTTCAGTCCGTTTGCGATTATCTTATTTTTAAAGCCCTGGCTCTATGGCCCTTTCTTCTTCCTCTTCCTTTTTAATATTTTTTTTTCCTTCCTGTCACCATTTTGTCATTAGTCTTCCTGGAGGATGAAACTGCATCGAGCATTTTAATTCTCTTTCCCTAACTGGGAAGAAACAGAGAAGTGGCCAAAGGCAGATGCCTGCAGTAGTATCCCTCCAGCGTATTCACCCAGATTCCAACAGCCTGTCCAGGGGTTACCAAATGAGACATATTACCTTGTAACTTCAAAGCTGAATAATAATAAAACAAACAAACAAACATGGTGTCATGGTTTGACCCCAACCAGCAACCAAGCCCCATGCAGCTGCTTGCTTAGTCCCCCTCACCCAGAAGGATGGGGAAGAGAATCGGAAAAGAATGTAAAACTCGAGGGTTAAGATAGGAACAATTTAATAATTTAAACAGAATTAAGAGGTAAGAACAACAACAATAATAATAACAATAACAATAATAATTAAAAATATAATGGAAATGTGGGGAAAAGGATAAAATCCGAAGGAAAAGGGAGAAAGGAAAACACGTGATGCACAGTGCAGCTGCTCACCACCTGCTGACTGATGCCCAGCCAGTCCCCCAGCAACGATCCCCAGGCCCCAGCTAACACCCCAAGTGTATATACCAAGCATGACGTCCCATGGTATGGAATATCCCTGCTGCCCTGGCTGTGTCCCCTCCCAGTCCCTTGTGCCCCTCCAGCCCTCTCGCTGGCAGGGCCTGAGAAACCGAAAAGTGCTTGACTTGGTGTAAGCATCACCCAGCAACCACCAAAACCATCCGTGCATTATCAACGTTGTTCTTTCATCAGAGCCAAACCCCAGCACTGTACTAGCTACTAAGAAGAAAGTTAACTCCATCCCAGCTGAAACCAGGACACACAGTCAATTCCTCAAGCTTGAATTTTTTCATTAACTTTTGAAAATATTTAAACATTCAGCATCTGTAAAATCTTGCAGCAGGACTACTTGGACAGGAAAACTGGCCAAACAGCACTCTCACTTCACCTTCTTTAGTTACCACTGGTGAACTGTGTAGTTTGCTACGTCATACTGCACTCTCTACTTGATTGGAATCAATCAACAGGTACTGTTTTTGGGGAAACCCCTCTCACTATCAACTAAATTAGAACTTCAGAAAATGCATATGGAGTTCCAGGGCACTACAACTGACAATTAGAAACTTCTTTAAAAACATGCAAAGTACTTTGATTTTTTCAGAACCGTGGAAGCTCTATTAATTGAGACTTGTTAATGGCTCTTACAGATTTCTGTCTAGCCAAACTTACATCATTAAGACAACAATGCTGTAGCTTATAAAAATACACTATCTTTTATTAATAAAGGATGAAAATTTATATTTATAATGACTTTTTTTCCCTCTACAAATAGGAGATAATATGATAACACAGCATTCCCCTACTAAAACACATGCCCTAAGGTAGAGTTTGCTTAAACCATACTCGGCCTCATACTAGCATAGTGATCAGTATTTTGTTGTTCTTGTTATGTCATATATAATTCTTTTTGATTTCTTTTAATAGATAAAAGAGTCTTGTATGCTGTGAAAACTGTGAAGCTTTGCCTGAAGTTATTATCTGGGTGTTCACAGTCATAAAATCCCCATGGAAACAAAATAAGCTGATGAAATAGTTCTTAAAAACAGCAACAAAAACAACAGCAACAAACCACAGGAGTGGGGAAAGTACTATACAAACAACATAAGATATCGAGGGAAAAAATAAAAATGTGGAAATAAAGATTAGTTAGGGCTATTTCCTATTACTGTAACAATATTCAATTACATTATACTATTATCCTCCATCTATTTCTCCCTTGTTCTTTCATTCATGGTTAGAATCTTAAAATATGCAGAAACAGAAAACTAATAGACAAGACATCAGCAAGAATGCCCATCAGTTGTCAGACATGAAGTGTAAGGCAATCATTGTGTTTTGTGTTGGTTACAGAGAAGTTGATGAAACAAATAGAATATGTAACATGATGTCTTTTTCACCTATAAAAATATCAGCTCAAAGCTTATGCTTCATTAGCTTCAAATGTAGCATGCATAATAAAGGAAGAAGGCACAACATTCCTTTGATTCATTGTGTGAAAGCTTATCATTCCCCCTTTCAAGATAAAGTTTATTAAATAAGGTGAATAATAGAAAATATTCGGACTAGATCCAAGCCGTAGCCTGACACGTGCTTTCTGATTACAAAGTAAATATGACAGCTCTGCACCTCCATTTTTTGTGATTAGGAAGTAAATGGGATAAGATGTATGGAGCTCCCTGCAGTGTACTCACTCAAATGTTTTCCCCTTAAAAGTATTAATTGAATCAGAAAAAAAAGTTTAAAAAATTACCTTGGTACAAGACACAGGGAGTCTTCAGTTCCTTCTCATTAGATACAAAGACACATATGGAGTGTAAAATAAAAATATCTACCATAGCTCACTAGTTTTTACAAACCTTTTGCAATGTCTTAACACATATGCCACTCCAGGGAGGTGGTACTAAGCCATTTTCATAACCTCTTTAAGTTGAAATACATTTGTCTAAATTTCAATTGATTAAATGTGCTAAATACTGTAAAAAAGAACTGCTGATTCAGATCACTTTTGATCCACATACATTTTTAGACATAGCTGAAATTTCACTGGAGAAATATGTATCTAGTTAAGTAGAAATAATATTTTTTTCATCAGTTTTTCATTACAGTCTGTATCATGATTCTTTTTAGTAGGGCATAGTCATGAACAAGTCCAAAAGACAGTTGTGAATTATTGTAATAATCTCTTTGGAACATTATTCCAACAAGGCAGGAGTTTGGGAAATCACAAATTATTATAATAATAAATTATGCTGTGAGGAAAAAGGGAGAGAAAAAAAAGAAATGAACCACTTCCCCCCAACAAACAAAAAAATAAGCAAACAAACCCACCCAAAACCCACCAGCTGTTCTCATCCTTCTTTGTATAAAAACTTCTACCCCCTTCACTCTGGAAATACGTAACATAATTTTAAAATCTCAGGCAGATATAAACGGAATTTTTGCAAAAGAAATAAGGTAGTACAATATTTTAAGTATTTCTTGAATGAGAAAAACTACACAGCAACCTCTATATTCTTGCAAGTCATGCTTTTTCAATTAATAAAAGAGAACTGATATTTTGATTCATAGAAAAGAAACAATTAGAAAATGAAAGATCAAGACAATGAAAAAAATTACTTTCCCTTTTAAGAAAATAATCTTGGAAAAGGAAGAGTTAAACTCTGTACCTTTACATCTGATCAGTTTGAAATATATATGGTAGATGAAGTTTTACTATTCGGTTTCTTACTTGTTTCAAACTATTTCCATACATAAAACTTGAAATGCAATAATGAAGAAAAAAAAAGAGAGAGGAAAATATTAAAATCAGAAAGTGTAAACAAATAAACTGTGGACACTGGTGATTTCATTGCATTTATTGACAAAACAGGCGAAATGGAAAGGAAATTTTCAAGTTTAAGGAAAATTGTGATTTTGGAAAAAGATAATTATGACAGGTTCCCTCATGAAAACATATTGCTTTTTCCAGCCTTGTGAATTAAGTACACCTTCAATGTATTTCATGTTACAACAGCTCTTCTCCACAGGTGTTTAAATAATTGCAAATAAAGAGAGATATGGTTCTTGAAAGTCAATACAAACAAAATTTGGCAAGTCTATTCATGAAAAGAGTTTGATATTCTGGTTGATTGTTTTCAGTATGTTTCATACAGAGTAGTAATGCAGCCCATTTTGTTTCTGAAAATTGTAACAGGCGAATAATCTTTTCAGTGAAATATTTAAAAACCTGTGAATTCAGGGGTGAGTTAAGTAAACATCGTGATGTTATAGATTATGATGACGGTACTTCTACAACTCCAAGAGGAGCAGATTACCTGTGGGGATCTGTGCGGGTGTCAGCACTTGCCCATGTGAGGCTTATTCCAGAATCAGGACTGAGTTGGGTTTTTTTTTCAGTTGCTAAAGGGTACTAGCCAGTGCTTATAGTTGCATGTTATTTGGATGACTTTTATCTCTTCCCCAAAGGCTAATTCAAAAGTTTCATGTAAAAATCACATTTAAATTCACATTTATTAAAGTGCCTATTTAAGATTAGAAAGGTGCTCCTAAAAATGTAAATAGAGTCCAGCAGGGGATAGATATACTGTAATATGGCTGACCAGTCATTACTAATCTGCATAAATATCAGTTGTTGAATAATAAATGCACATGAATACACATTACAGATAGTGGTACCTAATTCAATCATCTTTAGTATTAGAACATATAAACAAAAGAGTTAATTTATGAACAATTCAGAGAAAAAATGTAAAAAAAAGACTGAACAACTAATATACCAGAGAGGGAAAACTGTATGTATAGCACAAGAAGAACAAGATGCTAAATGTGATTACATTTCTTTTAAAGAACTTACCTGACTAGTTTGTAGTGCTTACAACTCAGTGCTTGAGACATTTCTGGCTGGTCATACATAAAAGGGAGATTACAGTTGTCTAAAGACAGTAATAATGCTCATAGCCTGAAAAGAATTAATTCTTATTGCAGATTTTTTTTAATGTTTCATTATCTGAGCACAATTATCACTGTTCCACTTTTCAATTAGCAGCAGCCAGACCCAGTTGTCCAAAAGCTTTAGTCTGTTAGGTAAGGTTCTGATACATGAACCATCAGGTTCTGCCTCAAAATATGATATAATGCCAAATCATTTTTCTGGACTTGAAACTATTTTCTTTTCCGTATAAAATAAATCATTTCATAAACCCCAGAAAACTCTGCTACTATCATTCCATGCAAACTCAGGGAAAAGTATTTGCTTCAGGAAGACAAGAAGCATATGAGCAACCTAAGAAAGGTATAATGAAATATTTGCAATGCTATTTTATAAGTTTTTCTCTCATGCTAAGATTGAATTAACAGTAAGTATCAAATGAGAGAATATCACAAAATATTTCAATAACTCACAAATTGAAGATATGATGAATGTACCTTGGATTTTATTTTAGGCAAATAATGGATCTTCTTGAATATTTAGGCTTCCATATTTATTTTTATTTGTGTAAGGTTGAAACAGGATGATAAGAACTTTCAACAGGGCTTTCAGAAGGATGCAAATGGCCTACCACCTTGTGAGAGACCATATCCCAAACTGTCTCAAAGCTTGCTAGCTGAACCCCTGCAGGACTTAAGAGTTGTGAAGTGAACAGGTAAGGAGCCAACAGCTGCCCGACACCAGTTTTCAGCCAGGGTCAAGGAAAGGCACATGGACGATCACCCCTACCTATGCAGTAATCGCATGTGCCCTGTGGAGGAATGCGGTAAGTGCTCTTGTCTGGGAAATGACCCCCCTGAACACCCTCTAAAAGTCTGTGCCACCAAACAGGTGGTGATGCGGAGACACCCCCCCCGAAATGAATGGTGGCTACAGACCATCAGGACCGCTGGGTCCACAGTGCTGACTCTCTCTCGCAACTCTATTCTGACTGCTTGCTAGATTTCCTTCTTTCCTGTCTTTCCCTCTCTTTCCTATCACTGTTTTCTTATCGCAACACGTGAATGTTTTGGTTATATAAGCACACAATAAATTTCCTTGATTAGCGGCATTTGACCTCGTTTGTGTCTTAATCTCACTCTGGGTGTAACAAAAAAATCTTCCGGGCTCAGCTCTTCCCAGACCACAACACACCTGAAGACCAATTGTACTGCCTGAATTGCAATAATGTAGCAGGGAGGCAATGCTAAGTTCCAGTTAGTGTCTGCACAGTGATTTACATGCATGCTGAGGAAACACAAAAATGCCATCAGTTACCCCACTTATATTACAACACAGTTAAAATTTTATTTATTTCTTTTGTTCAGGTATAAACAACTTCTATTTCTGGTGTAAGTGTAGCAATTTGTGTTTTTTCATAGCATCCTATATTACCTTTGCGAAATAGCTGCAAACAGTAGAAGGCAGTAGGAAATTTGACTTACTCATTTAATTTTATCTGTTTGATGTCACCTCATATCCATTAGTGTTGATTCAATTTTCCAAGAGAAATTGTTTAACTGCAGGTTAAAAATATATTTAAACAGTTCACAAATACAAATTGATTTTGTGCCTAATATGAATCTGCCCCGTACTGAAATACAAAGCCCTTAAAATACAAAAAATATTTTTTGGTGACCTGTTCAGAATAAAGGCCAGCAGAAAGCAGAACACAAACTGCTATATTCTTTTTCCAAATGAGGCCTTTCAAGATGTGTTTTGGATTTTGCTGACATCTCTGAGTGTTACTGAAAGAAATTAGTTAATTTTGTTTCATGGTCATGTGATAGAGTCTCTGTCCTTTGAAAGAATGTGCATCTTTGTTGGTGACCGTGAAAAGCAGTATTTGAATAATGGTGTTTTCACATTGTTTTTGACACATCATGTGAAAAACATGCTAGTACTCTGAGACTAAAATATTTAGGTATATGAACAATAATTGTCATGGTATTATTTATAATCAGCAGTCAGGACTGGGAAGATGAAAACTATTCTGATTTATACTATATGATTTACATTAGGGAGAAAAGTTTTGTGGGAGTGCAGTAGGGGAGTGTATTCTCTGAACTTCTCATCCTATCAAGCTTGAAATCTAATTGGAATTTGGAGTCCAACGTTCTTCTTTTTCTGGATCTTCTAGACTGATAAACACAGGAATTTTATCATTCTGTTCCTTCAGACTTGGAGGCTAGCTGTGTTGCAATTTCTATACTGCTGCCTTTTGTTGTGGTATTCTAGGTTACTTGTGGTGGCCAAATAATTTTACAAAAATTGCTAAATCATCATCCAGACTGGATGATACCAACCAGAAGTGCTAAGCCAAGGCCTGGAGAGAAATGTAGTGTGTTGTATGGCTGAGTTCACTGACCTAAGGAGTTGTGTCCTGCAGGGATGCAGAAACTCTTGGTACACACATATGTGTGAGTACATGGTCAGCTGAAGACTAATTTTCTAGCTGAAGTCTCCCTTTCTTCAAAAAGTGAGGTTCAGTGATCACTGTCCTTATGTTTTGTGACCCCATAAAGTTTGGAACACTGGTACAAACCACATTTTAGTTCTGCCTTCTCATGTCTTCAGAAACTTAGTCAGGCACAATACTCTTCAGGGCTGAGAGGTCTCAAATACCTGTTTGCTTTTGTGGCTCCTTTAAGTGATAAATTCAGTACCTTTCTTTGACACGGTAAAGAATAAACTCTTACATGAGCATAGTGTTACATACCATTTGGTACCATAGGTGGAACGCCTTCCTTATTTTAGTCTATGGAAGCCTCCCATTAATTTAAAAGGTTCTAGAATGCCTTTTGATTAATTCATTTTTGTTGATTTGAGGACCATGGCTATTAACAAGCACACAGAGTAGTTTCAATGATGTATTTCCTCTAAAGAGTTCTGTTTCAAAATAGCTAACACAATAATTGGCTACTGAAAAGTGTTCTTTTTATACTGTATAATAAGGACTCTATCCTTGGCTGCAAGCTTAATTAATGTATGGGAAAACACAGTGCTTACAAATAACTCCTCATATTTAGCAAAATAATTTTTACATTTCAGCAAGCAAAGAATAAATCAGTTTAGCTGACAGCTTCATGCAAACTCAGCTGGGGTGTGATAGATTTAAAGTGATGGTAGTGTTTAAATAGGGATATCATACAGGCTTGCAAAAAACAGATGCTAATTAAACAGATTTTTTTTTAATGTTGCCTTTTGTCTGGCTTGTTTTGTTTTTTTGGGGTTTTTTTGTTTGTTTGTTTTTGGGTTTTTTTTATCTTTTGTGTAGTCAACACATACTGCAAGGACCTGGTTAACATAAGAAGAAATTGTGAGTTACCCAGAGGATTCTTCCCTCCCTCCCCCATTTCAGGAAATGCTTTTTAATCAAAGAGTAATGCCCAATCTTCAAGACGGCTAATTAAAGCCAGGAAGACTGAACAGTGAATACATTAACATTGCAAATGTTTCCGTTATATACTTAAGCAATATATGAGTAGGCCATTGAAGAGGATGCTAGGCTTTTATTAAAAGCTTTTTTATCCAGAAAGTAGGGTAGGCTGACAATGATATTTTCTCAGAAAAGCAGAAGGTTTAATGCATCAGCTGATGGAGCAGCTGAATTAGAAGACAAAATAGTCTGGCCTGAGTCCTGGTCAAGGTAATTTCTTTGATGTTTTTTGCTTTTTCATAATGCACACGCACTCTCACACACACAAATAAGTTAGCAATTGCTTTTGTAAATAGCAAAACAAATTTTCAGGATGCATTTAGTCCTATTTTTTCCTTCTTTTGCCCTTTGAAAACACTTTCATGCTGCTCTGAATTTTGCCACAAAAACCAAAGAAAAAACCCCCAAACCTCCCAAAACTCCCAACCACCTGAACAGAAGTTACCTGTTCACTTCAAATGCTTCTCCCTTCTTGTTAATCTGTAATTTTGTTTATTATTAAATTGCCCTGTTCAAGGAGTTGTGCTGACTTTAATTTCCTTCAGTAATAATTTCTTTGTATATTTTAAAAATCTGCTGAGAAATAAAAAAAAAAAAAGAGAAGTGCATGTGTTCATGATCTTTAGTCTGGGTCACTGAGTTTTCTTTGATCCACAAGCTTTTCACAATGAAAAAGAGTACTAGAGATTTTAAAATACTGTGACTATCTCAGGCTATTCCAAATTGTCTACCACAGTCTATTACGAAGGTTATCAAAGTCAGTCTCTTTTATATCAGTATATCCTTTATATACTTAAAGGAAATTACTGAGAATATGTAACAAAAATGTTTTTATATGGAATGGTAAAAATGTTCGAGTGTTGCTGTTAACCCCCTGATCACCTCTAAAAATGGTAGTGAAATATCTGATACTGTTGCTGTAACTTTCTTTCGGATCATTTTCTCTCTTCTATGTGCTTTAGAACAGACAAACACTGTGCAAATGAATGAAATGTTTGTGAACTTTTCTTTAATACTACTCAAGTGAAAGACTGGACACATATGCGAATGGTATCATAACAGATGATCCTCAAACTAAACCAGAGAAGCAGATGTTACCTCTGTCTTAAATTAATAGTGATTTGGATTTTTTCCAGATCAGGCAACAAATTTTGTGAAACATATTCACCCATAATCAATATTGTCTAAAACAATGTTTCATAGGTAAAAATAACAAAACCAAAAATTTTGATCGTTTGTGATATCACAAGCGTTATTTCAATTCTAGAAAGGAGCTGCTGAAGATTCTTTGATAGCATATTAATCTGTACTTTGAAGTTTTCTACAATCTCAGAAATTTAACATGGAAAAGAAACAAAACAGGCCAAAGAGGGCAAATGAACTCTGTCTTCAGATATTCAGCTATCTGACTCATTCAAGGTTATCAATAAACTACAGGTCTATTACCACACCTACAGGACCCATTTTTCACCATCCTATATTACATTTACAAGAAAAGGGGTAAGTCAGATGTCACCATTTACAATGGAAATTATTGCCCTTGAAAACGTGGTCCAAAATAAGAAGTGATATATAGCAAGTTAACTTGCTATACCTGTTAGTCTTATGACAAATGCCATCTTCTGACAAGATAACAGAAGGGAATGTTGTAAAGGTTTCTACATATGGTTAAAGCCCTAGGAAAGCCTTTATCACCTCTGGGATTTCAACACCTGCTTAATTCATATATCTCAATAGAACATTATCCTTTATCAAAATTCTTCACTTTTCCTAATTGTCTCATCCCCAGTTCTTCTTTTGACTGCCTGAGCATTGCTGTCAGCCCTGCATCTTTCATTCTGTCTTCATTAGTGTAGCCTTATCTTAATTTTAACCAGCATTTCAATCCATTCGTAAGTGCAGTTGGGTTACTGAGCTTTGAAAGTAAACCTGGGAACACAGTCATATTGCATACCCTTTCAAGGTGATTTCAGGACACACCTATCACTGCCAAAAGAACACTAAAATCAAAGAGCAAATTATATTATTATTATTATTATTATTATTATTATTATTATTATTATTATTATTATTATTATTATTATTATTATTATTATTGTTATTGAAATGAGCAAGACATTCATTTTTGTCTTTGGGAGTGAAGGATTCATTTTCTCATACAAGTATTCACAAGGCTCAGAAGTAAGTAACCTTTTCTTACTGCTCCATCAATATGTCAAAAATATATACCTCAAAGGAACTACTTAAGGAAGAGTTTTCTTATTTGAGGTACAGTTGTTTAGCCAGTTCATAGTATAAATAGATACAGCTGCTTAATTAATATAGTGCCTAGGCTTAATATAGTGGTTGCCTTCTCACCTGATATTCTGTGCCTCCTAATGAAATTTAAATCAATATCACAAGACAAAGATAAGGAAAAAAACAATAACCAAACCCAATTATGTGCTGTTTTAAAATACCATTTCCAGCTGTGAGGTCTCAGTCCATAGCCATCACCAAGGTGTTGAAGTTCCTCTGTGCTGGGCCATCTCTCCAGTGGGGCAAATTGCAAGGAACCAGCTGTGCTGGGATCTTGGCCCAGGTCCTCCATGCTTTGGCTCAGGAGCTGCACCTGAGCTCAGGCATGGCCTGGGCTGTGGTGTTGGCATGCCTGACCTTACTGGTACAGACCTCAAATGTCTTGATGGACTTCTTAGCTGGGCCTTTCACTTTCCTAGATTCACAGGAGGCTGCTGTAAGAGCTGCTGCTTCCTGACACAGCCTTGCTAAGCTGGCTGCTTAAATTAGGAACATCAAGCGCTTCATATTGTTGAATAGATTATAATATATGAACCATGGTAACGGCTATCACTCCAGCAAGGTGCATACCTGTGGTGGTATGGAAACAAGACAGCTCCTAGAAACAAAGCAGGCAGGGATTAGGAAGGACCTCAGGCAAGGCATGCTGTGTTTCTACATTTGAAAATGGGAAAAATGGAAACAAAGTGGAAATGAATTGGATGTGTTCATCAGGGTGGGCCACAATGGATAAAAGTGGGAAAGAAAAATTACTCCAGGCCCCACTAAAAATATAAATTATGCAACCAAACAACTTACCAGTTTTGTAAGAACACCCGCATATATAACCTTCAATCTTAGGAAATCACTGTCTTACATCACAATATCCACAATATCACTTAACTTTCAGTTTTCCTCATTCCCTACTTCTTTCCCCCAGTGTAGATGTAACTTCCACCTATTTTTCAAAGCACTGGGTGGGCAGGAGACAGCATGTATTACAGTTAATTTGGAGCTACATCTATGCTGTTTTTCTGATTAGTGAGTTAATGGCCAGCTGGCAGGCCAAACAATTTCTTGAATTCACATTGCAGCCTTTTACCCTCTTGAGAATGTTAATATGCATCCCTTACCCTTACGCCACCACCACTCTTCTTCACAGCTATAGAATATTGCTACATTTTAAAATTGTACTTCTCCATTTTTATATGGTTGACATTGGCCAAGATTCAAAATTATTATGCTGAAGAACAAATAGGCAGATAGCATGACTAAATAAGCTGTACTTTGTTAAGAATCAGATTTTAAAATAAAAAATTCATGTGAGACACTTTTCCACAACTGATTTATATGAGTACTAAGAGAAGACTATAGAGAAATAGTTATCTTCACTTCAAATAAAAGAAACAGGAAAAATCCAAGATATTAACACATAATGAGGAAAAAAATTGTGACCTACATGCAGATTTGGAAAGAAAGTATTTTTCAGTAAAGCTTTTGCCTTTGCAGGTACTCCAGCTGGACCCTGAGAAATGCCAAATCAAAGAATGAGAAAGAAGCCAGCTGATTTATAGGCTAGCTAACAGTCTTTTTGAGCTATTGTGGCATTGTAACAGTCAGAGGTCTAAGATCAAGCGTTTGAAAGAGTGAAAGGAGTCACAAGTAAAGCACTATATCTAAAGTCTCTCAACCTCGGGAGCAGCTCAAGCTACAACAGTGTCTCAGGAGAATGGCCAGCACAGGTGAAAGACAGAAACCCATATTTATATTATGAATCATGGCAGCCCAGAAAGAGGCATATTTTCACCCTGAAAAAGAGCTACTGGCTCTGCTACTTGCGATAATGCAATCCCATCTGCCCTTCAGGTACAAGAGGGCTGAGAAGCCCTATTCAAGTCATTCAAAGGAAACACACAGAAACCTTTCCTCAGTACATGCTGAAGTGACATAGTACGCTCTGTTGGGAAAAATATTCCTCTCCCAGGGAAGGATATCTGAGTGACAGGCATGCAGGGGAGACAGCCTTTGCTTATGACATCAACTGATCTTCATTCCAGTTTTGAGAACAGGGCACTTAAGGAATAAAGAGGAATCTGTGCAAAGCCAGCAATTTGTTGCAACAAGAGAGGTAAAGATGTGTAAATATTTATTTTACTATCTTCTATTATAAAATAGGTGCACAAAAATAATCTTAACAATCTAACTACCAACTTGAACACAGTGTTCGCAAGAGAGAGATGCAAAGTCACTTGTTGTTGGGACAAGGCATACGTCCAAAGATTAAGGGAACAAATAACAGAGCTGGTTATGGTGTTACCTAAGATGCAAAAAGTTCTTTCATCTGGCAACCACCTATCCTCTCCTGTTACTGTCCAGCACTGCAGAAACATATTGAAAACTGGCAGTATTGTCCTTTATGTAGCAATGGAGCCATACTGAGTTACAGTAGCTTTCTAGCTTGTCCAAAATATATGTAGCAACTTGGGCTCTAATAATGCTGCAACCACTAAAATAAGGTTCCTTCAAGAATCCTTGGTATCAAATGAATTGTCAATTGAATTTATGTATGCATTTAATTTAAATAAAGATATTGAACAATTTAACCTCATGCACTGGTAATGTAATTGGAAATTGAAGGGCCTCAGTCACAGAAGCATTGTAATCTTATTCAAAGCTCAGGAAAAAAACGGTACTAAATGGGAAAAGGCTCAACTACAGTCAGTAGAGAACAGAAGGTGCATTAAAGGACTGAACTTAAGTTTTCCAAAGACTTTGAATCTAGAGGCTGTGTTTACATTGCAATATTAGCTATGAAGCTGGCATAACTGTGCAGAACTGGAGTAGAATGTTAGGTTTGTATGATGAAACTGATGTGAGCAGGATATAGTATTTTGGCCACAAATAAATACACCACACTTTGACCCAGTGTCTTTTGTGTGCAGTGATGTATCCTGGTGCTTTTATTCCTGTGGCTTAGGTCTGCAAGTGCAGAATGAATGTGGTGAGTGGGCAGAGCTGCCAAAGATGCCGTATGATTGTCCTGATTTACCCCAGCTGAAGAATTTTGTTCAATCAGTTTCCTCTGGAAAACTTAAGAAGCCTTCAGAGCACATTTAATTTGGGGAGATTTCAGAATTTTCTGCAGCCACAGCTGGAAAAGCTTCATCTCAGTGTTAAACATTCTGTTACCAAGATTGTTCTTTTTCCCTTTCTGGCCTTGGTGCAGAAGGAGGTTGTTGTTGTTGCTTTGCCTTTGTTTCACGCAAAGCAACTTTACTTTTATGTAATTTTCTTTAAAAAAGCAGCCTGTGCTCATTGGTATGTACTCAGGATTTTGTGCCATTCCACTGATGAGAAACCTAAATATACATGGATGAAAGGAGTAGTTACTCTGGGACTACAATCATTGTGTGCAAATGAGCAGAAGAAAACAGGCAAAGTGAATTTAATGCTAAGTTTGTTCTTACCGCATATTGTTTCTTTTCATTGTTATCCACTCTGTGAAAATCAGTAACCATGTCCTCATGCTATTTGATTTCCCAGTTTTTGAAACAATGGCTTATAGCAGACATAAAATGTTTTGTATTTTACTTCCAGTCTCCACAGCTGTATCTGTTAATTTCTGTGTTGTCTGCTTTTTCTAGTGCTCCTCATAGGTTCTTTGAGCTGCCTTGTTTGGGGTGTCATGTCTTTTGCAGAAAGTCTGTAAATTTACATTGACACAATGATTTGTCTGTGATTAATGTGATTCTGTTTCTGTGCAAAATGTACACCTCTTTCTTGTGGTATGTCTCTCACTATATACTTCTTCAGTTTATGAATTTGTTTCCAATGAACCCATGCTATATTTCTTGATGGTTATTGCTACCTAGTGGCACTTTTATTACAAAGGTAGTGATATATTGATATGGGACATGCTGTCTTATAATAATGTCCTAATCTCTGTCTACTAACAAGAATGACAAATGTATTATTAGTTGTGTAATTAATTTCTTACAAGAAGTAACAGCAAAGAAAAAATTGAGGTTCAAAGTGTCTTATCAAGTATTATTATTCTAAACAATTTTCAGAGTAATTTTCTTGATTTTCCTAGAAGAGCTCTTCTTTTTTTTAGATATTTAACTACTTTATTTCACATATTTCCAAAATTAAATCATTATAAGGTAAGTCATAAATTATTTAAGAGCTAATTGTTTTCTTAACTTGCAAGAAATATGTATCAGAGAATCCCAGAGAAGTATTTAGTTTTAAATTATTGGTTTTTTCTGTCATAAAAGAAGAATAACAAAGATAGGTGTAAGCTTGTTTGTCCATCTGTTGCCATGTAGAAGAATTGAAAATTCTTACAATGAGTCTTGTATTAGCTCTTATCCATGCTTTGGCATAGCAAAATTAGACACTGTATCAGGATTTGCAAGCTGCAGGTTCATTACCTCATTCTAAAACAGTCAACTGCTGTCTTTCTGTGTCCCAGTTTGTCCTGGTTTTGGCTTGGCAGGAGGAGTGTGCAAGTGACTGTGTGGTGTTTAGCTGCCTGCTGGGTTAAATTATGACAGTTTCACTGTAAGAAACACATCTAAAGATTTCTAGAAGACACAATGTACCTATTAAATGTTAATTGTGTAACTGCCAATGTACCTGACTCCTACCGATTCTTTCCTGATCACTGCAGTGCCATCAGGTTATTCGCTGCTGACTTGTTATTTACACTTGTACATAAATGTAATCCTAAAAGATACTTTCATTTTGCTATAAATCCTTCTAAGATTATTTTGTTATTCCTATGATTTTTTTTTTTCATGGCTCTTTGAGTCTTTAGTCAGATCAGTATGGGGCTTTACATCTTTGTCCTTCTGTTCCATCTTTTTTACAGAGCAACAGTGCAGCTCAGAAATACTATTGAGGACAATATAACTAACTAAACATCAGTGACATATTTATCTCCTTTCTATTCTCTCTTCTCACCTTTTAGGATTTTTTCATTGGTTATTGCTATGCTTTTTCAATGATTTATGCAAAAGGATAGAAAATGTAACAACTCACCATACTAAGGCATGAATTTTGTTTTAGTGACTTTTATACTGACCAATCAAATAATTCCACTCTTGTAGTATGGAGGAGGAAGAGAAGCAGGAAATAATTGCTTTTGCCCTAAATATCTATTCAAGAGCTAAGCAAAATAATTTCTGAAGTTACTAAATGTTACAAAAATTTTCTATAAACATTAAGTTCTTGCATTTTGCATGTTTTGTTTTTCACAGATAAATTGTGGTTTAATGTTGTAGCAAGCTTCTTACTGTACTTATACATGTAGCTGATTTACTAACACATAAGCTTGTATTTCAGAAAGCAGATTTTAACTTTGTTCTTTTTTCTATTATTCTAACAAATTCTAACATTGTAACAAATATCCTTTAGTTTCATCTCAATTTTATTCAGTTAGTCCCCTGCAGAGGATGTGGAATAACGTGGAGTAATTTGTTAAGCAATCTTTCTTTATAAAGAAACAAAAATGAACCAAAATGCAAACATGTTAAAAGTTTCATTTACAGAAGGAAACAAATATAAGGTTAGTTAAGACTCTGTATTGATGCCTAAGAACCCCCTTTACTGTCAGATGCAGTCAATCCCAGAGTACATTGGAGCAAGCCAGCAAAGAATATGCTTCTCTGTCTTAGGGTGTTCACAAAGATAGAAGAAATATTTTGACATTCACATGAAAAAGACATCTCATCTTAAAAAAAAGTATTTGATAATCTTACAAAAAATTCCCTGTTTCAGCAAAATTATTTGATTCATATCAAAGAAAAGGAAATAAATGTAAACATCTTATAAATACAAGAACAAGTGTTATGTGGCCACAAGTATGACAACAGAATGCTTTAAACATAATTTAAAAAAAAAAATCTGTATTTTAGAAATATCTCTGATTTAATAATATTGTATAAGTCAAAAAGCCTTAGCCCCTATAGCAGAAAGATAGTTGGTATTAACCTTCTGTGGGGTCATTAGTGCAAAAACCAGGCAGAACTCAGGTTCAGGAAATACATCTTTTCCTCTGTACCAATGCTTTTCAGTGTCTACAACACCATGAATGCATGTGAAAGGATGCCATGAATATGGGAAAAAGCTGCACCCACTAAAACAGTGAAGTTCTGGATGTGTAGCATCTTTCCTCATGGGAGCCCAAGGACACAGCATGTGCCAAAGTGACTCCTGAAGTGTCCCTTGGGGCAAAAGAGTGATGCCGGCACTGATGCAGGGAGTGCTACATACTGGGAAATCCAGAACTGTCTTCCTGGAGCACATAGGTGACAAAATATTGTTTGCTGGCCTGATGAAGTTGTCTGAAAATTAGTTCTGTTTTGAGCCTGTGCTGAATCTCAGTGAAAAGCCTGTACTGAGACGAGGGAAGATGAGCCCTCAAAAGCCAGAGTTCAAAGGGAATAGGTGCTTGGTGTCTTTCGCCAGTAGGTTGTCTGTATGAAGTGGTGTGAGTGCGGGAAAAGAGAGATGTATGCCATAAGTTAGGTGTTATTTTTCTTTCTGTTTCTTACTTCTGAATGTCAACATCTTGCTGTGCTGTGTGGGGAATAATCACATGCAGAATTCCACTGCAACTTGCCGAAAGCCTGTCAAAATGGGTTGACTGGATGATTGGTGTCATCTATGTGAGAAAATGGCCCCTGGCTCACAGGTCATATCAAATTCTATGTTCAGCAGAAGCTTGGTGTGAAAGTAAGATCTTTCCTTTTCATGACCCTGCCATTCTCAAAGCAAGATCATTTCATACCTTAATTTCTGCATTTCAGTTAATCAGTTTCAGGTACTTATGACACTAGTCTTTGAGTGACCATGAATAGTAATATCCTGTTATTTATTGTTATGGATCAAAATTTTTTAAAACGCCTTAACACTGTTTAAGTACATATCTTTTCAATTACAGCTAAAATCTATGTATTTCAAATACCAAGTTCTGATAACAAGTTTATGTAATTATGGAACTCATTGCTCTTATGAAAGTAATCTGTACCACATATTTCAGGCTGAGCCAAAGTATAAGATGGTTTTACTCTTAACAGCCGATTTCATCTTGATACGTGCCTGTGTGTATTCACAGCAAATTGAGTATTCAGGAAATACTGGATTGCTGGTGTAGTTTTTGTTTTCTCTAGGCAGGATCCTTATCAAGCAAAACACTGTATTTTTCAATGTGTATTCTGTATTTCCCTGTAAAAGCAGCAACTGTTCCTTTTTGAATATAGTCTTCTCTAAAAAGAAGCCCCTGGATAACTCACATAAATTTGGATTCTACAAGAGTAATCAGAAGCAAAAGAGATGAAGGACATGAATGTGTTGTCAGGTAAACTTTCTTTGCACTACTCACATGTATGGAACTATTACTGTTGCTGAAATGTAAAGCTGCTTTGCAGATGATTTACAGATTACACTAAAATACAGTGCTTTTTCAGGAACTGTTTTATGTTATACCTTTATCATATTACATCATCATCCATACAGGATGAGTGTAAATGAAGTAAAATTCTACAATTCCTCTGTAACACACAAACAAACATAGTAGGAAGGCCACAGAAAGCAATCTGGACCTTTTAAAAGCAACATACAAACTACAACTGATTAGAGCTCTGCTCCTTATCCTGCATTCTCTTCTATCATCTGACTTCTGAGTGACTGTATGAGCTTCTTGTAGATGAAGCCTTGATATATGTCACCATTAAACAGCAGGATATAAATGTGAATGATTATGTGCTCTTGTTGCATTAGAATCTCTCACAATACTCACTTGCTAGCTGTGATCAGTATCTTCACCATTGACAGTGGTTTTTAGTATTACTTCAAATACATCTGTCATGTCTTCCACTATGCAGGCAAATCGAACAAATGGAGTACTGTGCTTCCACGAACTGATTAGGAAGGCACCTCAGTAAGAAAAGTCTGCATAGATGGAGTCATATAGTTGAATGACACGTGCACAGCTGGGACATGTTGAGTAGAGCTCATGGAGTAATCAGCACTGCCAATTTTATAACTGCTGAGGCTTGAGTTTGTTTTCTTTGGCAATTGTTATTTTTCTTCCTGGATTTTCTCATCCTTGACAGAATGACTAATGAGGGTCACAGATTTGCTGTCACTCTTGCAGTTCCTTTCAATATTTAATTTCCATTTGGGAAAATCAGGCATAACTTTTGTCTGAAACACAGCTCTGTATAGCAGAGGGTACCTGTCTCCAGCATTTCTTTCAACATGATTCTGTTGATGTTTTTTAAAGTGTTTCTCCTTCCTTTGTCTATTCTAGTGATTTCTTGCCATGTTGGGGAATTTAGTAGATAAAGGGTAGTAAATAATAGGGTATTTTTTATTTTTAAATATTTCCTCAGCACAGGCATTCCAGAGCACTATAAGCTGTACTACTCTCCATGACCACCCACCAGATCTAAAAGCATAGGAAAGAATATAAGTTAATTAAAAGTACAACTAATTAAAATAAGACTTAGTTTAACTTTCAACACTGTAAAAGACACTATGTTTTGAATCCCTAAAGGAAAGTAATTCTGCAGCCAAGAAGCACTGATTTTAGTACATCAGGTTAAAAGGTCCAGATCTTTCTTATTTTATTTGTATAAAGCTTGCCCCAAAATTTATGAAATAAGGCAAGTGCATGAGCTTCAGACCCCACACATAAGTTACTGTGAAATATAGAAGATTAATTTACAAGCTACTCCAGAGCTACCACAAATTAGGGTAAATGGTTACAGCAGGATTCTGTCTTGTGAAACAAAAGGTTAATCAATCAACCAACTCACTAAAAATGGCAAAGTATGATGAAACACATCTAATCTAAATAATGTGTCTAACTACAGATTCTGTAAAAGCTGAAGATGATTTGTGTAATCACTGTTATGTTAAATGATTGTATCATCTTACCTGGAGGCCACAGCTGTTAATAATATATATTTCTAGGTAACATATCTACCTTAATATAATTGTATCTTAAAGTATTCTCATATACAACACTCATTTGAAGGGGCATCTAGAAAAGAATGACACAACTCTGAAGAATCACAATTACACCATATTTGCTCTAGATGTTATTAAATGTTGGTAGAATAATAAGTGATTCTTTATCTAATACTGAATACATTTGCTAGTTGTTATATCATACCATTGAATTTTCTTTGAAGCTGATATGGTAGAAAGCTGACAGCCTTGTATCCACCATAAATTCACAGGTATTTTTAGAGCATACAGAGAACATGGCAAAGACCAACGTCCCTTTGCATTAGGCATCCAGAAGAAGTAGAAGCAAACCAAATCCCACAAAAAATGCTATTCTCTGAGGATGAAAAAAGGAGACAAAAGGTGTTGATCTAAGCTAAATTAACCAAAGAATTTTATTATTTTTATTTTGTTTCATTTACTCTTTAAAAAAAGAAAATCTTGAGGAGACATTACATATTGGTTGCTACTCACAAAGCAATCATTAAGCAAAACCATTAAAAGAAACAATAAGAAAACCAACCATGTAGGCAAGACAATCTGGAAGACTACCTGACATGTCAGTTCAACATTAAATATTGTTCCAAATGCTACAAAACTCTTGTGGCACATGCAAATGCTGGTGGGCTGAAGATACAGCCCTCATCTTTCCAGTATAAAGGGCAATTTGCTTAAATGTATGAAGGGAAAAACAGCAGAGGGCAGCAACGCAGAGAGTTAAATGAGTAAGCAGTCAATTTTCTAATTTAGGTGACAGCATGTTACATCAAATAAGTAGTTCTGGGTTGAACCAACAAATAGCTTTATAAAGTAGGGGCAAAATAAAAGACTTAAAGTTGTCATCATCATGAATTACACATTAGTACAGTGAAAAAAATGTATTTATAATAATGCTATCTTGACAACAGGACTGATATCTCATTGTAAAATTAGAAAATTGAAGGATCAGTGACTACCAACTAATACGAAAATGTCAGACTCATCTTTCAGGAAGAAATTATATATAGGTGTAAATGCACAGATAAATGAAACTTTAGAAAGCAAGGCCTAGTATGAAATATCAAAAAAGAAATTATCATTTCCTTTTATATTACTTTCCACCTTGGATGTAAGATATATACCAGTTTCAGCAGTAATCTCTGTTCCTGTGGAATGCCTCATTTGGGGCAAACCACCATTTTAAAATAATGTGCTGCTGGTTGCATGTTGCTTAGCTTGTGCCCCAAGTGACTCCTTTTGGAGTTTTCACCTGTTTAGTCATCTCACTGTAATCCAGCAACTGAGCTTGTGCTCTGGTACTTATACATACAGTTTTCACTAGGGTTATAGTTTAATTTTTAAGACCTCTGCACTTCCCATGTTTAATTAAGTTGTTCTTGCAATCATTAAAAGTCATGCTAAAAAAAAAAGAAAGAAAGAAAAAAAAAAAAAAAAGTCCAGACAGCACTAAACATGAATTAGAGGAGGTGGAAGCTTTTATACTGTCACCATAAATAATAGAAATCCAGAGTGCTTGCACATTGCACAAATGTTCTTCCAGTAGATTTTTTAAACTGCAACCATATGCTTGCAATGCAAAAATATCACAGGGAGTACTGTCCTACTTATTACAGCAAAAACAGTGGGTTTTAGCTCTTCTCAGTTAGGCAGCAATTTAATGTGCTTAAATCAGCAAAGCATTCCCTAGAATATAAAATCCTTGTAAAATTAAATAGTTGCATTGTTCTCTGATGCCTATGATGTATATTCCCCCTAGTTACAGAGATCCAAAGAGGCTCCCATGGAGAATAGTGGGGTACAGAGATAATCTGAAGTAACAGAACAATGTGAAAGTAGGCTTTCACTTTGCTTGTTTTAAACTGATGAAGAGAGAAATAATGAGCAAGGAATGATTGCACGATTTTAAATTCATAGAATTGCAAAAGCATTGTGCACAGGGCAAGTCAGGAGATTATCTGTGAATGGTACAGTGACAGCTATTTCTGCTTTATTCTATAGCAGAAGTAAGCCCTGTGAAATGCTCCTTTTGTATTTCTAGCACTAAACATCAGCAATTACAGTATGATACTAGAACATATGGCAATGTAATTGAAGGTGTGGCAAGAAATCAGAGTTAGGTGCTTAGGGCCGTATGTTCCCCTCCACTAAGCAGAGTGGAGGGAAGCAGATGGGCACAAGTTAAAGTGAGGTACAAAGGGCTGGCACAATCCACCCAGGAGGCAAAGGCTTCTAAGTCACACTTCTGTGCGTGTCAGTGCGGTGAACCTTTCGGGGTGAGTTGTAATCAATGTGTTGCCTCTTAAGATCTAGTTCAAATTTTGAGGTGTGTTAGCTCTGAACAAAAGAATGTTAGCTGAATGAAAACGGGTAGCTGCTGCACCACAGTGTGTTTCCAGAGACTGTTCTCATAGACCAACACTGGGTGAATAAGCCAGGGAACATGCCAATGAGACAGCAAGTGGCCGGGAAAGCTGTGTACAACAGCTATGGGCCACAAGTCTCTCTCCCCCTACCCTGATATCTGACTGCTATGAAGTATATTTTCCAACAATTGTTCAGATTTGCGGTCTCTGCCCATTTATTTGTCTTCCATCGTCTTCTCTCAGGAGATGTTGCATCATTGTTTCGCTCCAGCCATTTTCAGGATGGTTTTGACAGCATTTGGAAAGTGAGATAAACCACAGCCTTTTCCACTTAATGATTATCTTCCCTCTTCACTACCTTCCTGTTTCTAAAATGGACATAGAGCCTACTTCCAAGTTAGAATGGCAGAAATTTGCACCAACCTTACTTAAAACTTTTGACGAAACACATTGATGAAAGATGTGGGAAGGTTAAGTTGTGATTATATGTTTTCATTTCAGAATGTTATTAAAGCAGAAGTTAAAAGAAGAAGAAATTAAAGAAATTAAAAATTAAATATGCTAGCATTTTTTAAAAGTATACTGCTGTTTTTCCAAGAGTAGTCTTTATTAGGGAGTACTTAATATTTGAGCTGTCACTCAATTTTTAGTCAGCAATTGATTTTAGATCATTATCTCTATCCAATGTTACTTGGTATCTGTGCCTCCAGAAAATCAATAGCACAATAACTATCTTCAGTATATGATTCATTATCATATATGGTATGTATAAAATTCTATGCTACGTATTCATTATTTTTATTAACATCAGAAACAGTATGCTGATTTTTTTGTGTAGTGAGAGCTAACCTGTTTTCTGTGCAGAAACCAAAAGGGATGTTTTTCTTATCTCATTGAAGAAAATAAAATGAGAACATGATTTCAGTGCTAAAATAGTGATTTCAACATTGTTCTGCATCATGCAGCCGCAGAAACCAGACTATACTTTGCCATCAATCAACCCAGCAATCAAGAAGTTAAGTTTAAATAAGACATTTAAGAATGCATAAGCCAAAGAAGAAAATAGAATTCTAAATTCATACGTGCTACTGTTGAGTGGTTTGTTATTTTCCCTCTGTGACATCTTCCATTAATTCCGTGAATGTTAGACACAAACGGCAGTGAGCTTGCTATACTACAGTAGGGGGCAGCAATGGATGTGGTTTCCCACTCGATAGCCAGGCTTAAGGTATTAGCAGTGTAATTTACTAATTAACACCGAGCTTTCCTGCTTACAGGCTGTTGTGTAAACTCCATTCCTATCAAAATAGGCACAGAAGTGCTAGTTCTGTGGAAGATCTGCAGAACTTGGCATAGATACAATATATCAGTAAAGTATCAAAGAGAGGAAAAAAAATCATTATTCACAAAGATTACAGTGTGTAGTGTAGGTTAAGACCTCATTTTTTAATCAGTCCTCAACCATTAGTGCGTAAGTGCTTCAGATAATAAACATCAGATTACTACTAGTCTCCTTGATGTATTGCAGACATGAGGCTGACACAGTGATAAAATGACACCATTCTCTGCTTGCAAAGCTGTTCTACGGTTTTTATATTGCAGTTTCCAGTCCAAATGCTCACACTGAGATCAGTTTTGCTAAAGACCATTACATCATTAAGTCATTGAGTCTGAAGACATGTTTTTGTACTAGGTATTGCTGGCAATTGGGAAGATTTATCTTTAGGATTGGTACCCCAAAGGTCAAAAGTGAACAGAATTATCCCGAAAGCCTTTTGTTTATAGATGTGCCTTTGGGATCGATACAATTGTTTCAGAGGTGTGCTGGGAATGAGGAGGGCGCTTGCAGTATGCTCATAATTGATTCTACAGTTGATTTAGAGTGCACCGATCCTTACTTCTTCATTTTTTTACACTCAGTGCCACAAATGAGAAGGTTCCAGTTAATGCCATTCTAAATAAACTGTTTTGTACTTATTACAGTATAAATTAAGGAGAGCAGCAGGAAAATTGATTATTAATTTCCTTTAAAACAGCAGAGCAGAATTAATGATATCACCGCCTTCTGATGAGGATAGGTAGTTTCTTAAACGAAACAGAAAAATAGCTCTAACTGCTAATCAATTATACCTGGATTAGGAGATATTACTAGCAATTAAAGGTCATGTAGCATTGAAATCAATGAGGCCTGTCAAAAGAAATAATGAGGCCCACAGCATTTCCACTGTTCTGCTTCTGTAACCTCAAATTATTGCATGGAAAAGGAAAGTCCTTTACTGAAAATAAGGAAGGCTAACTACATGCTGAAAAATGTTAAGATGTCCAGAAAAGAGGATGGCCCAAACATTCCTAAGCTCTAAAAATTAATTAAGAATGTGCTTCGTATTGCAAGGGGGAAAAATATATATACTTTTCCCTTTCTGTTAAGTAATTGTATTGAAAGTGGACACATTATAATTTTGTATGATGGATATGCAGATTTTCAAGGTTTCAACATCAAACCAGGTGATACTTAGCAATTGTGTTTTGAGAGTCTGAGTTTCTTTGAATGTGAACCTCAAAGCAAAAATTGAGACTACAAATCTACAGCTATTTATTTCACTGGTCACCATATTTGAAAAGAAGTCTTGTACAGTAATTACCTACCTAAATATGGATTTTATCCTTGGCTAGTGTATTTAGTTTTCAGCTATTGTGTGTTTCCTTTTATGAAAGTGAGTGCTATCAGGAAGGTTTCACTCACAATATCAGATGTGTCAACAAAAACGCAGATCAGGTTTGTGGAAGATCACAAAGTATTTGCAGGGGTGAAGGAGTATGGATTTGCATGCACCAGCCTTGACAGTTCTGTAAAGCAGACATTCAAAGCTGTTAAATTACATAGAAATCGATCCCTCAGTATTTTCAGAAGATGACTGTCCGTGTACTTTATGGTCTTTAAGTACAGCTAACATCACATCTGAAAGTCAGATACTGTGTAGCCTGGTGCATGGGACTTTGAGACTCAGGAGGAAACTTCATCTGGGGAAGTCCAGAACTAAAGCGTGGTCTGCATGCATGGTTTATTCTGCATGCATGGTTTATTATATGCACAGCTCCCTGATCATATGACAAGGGACCCAGGAAGAGCTAGAGATTTAAGTGTCAAGCTAGGAGGAAACTGCAAAGAAAAAGTCAAATAAATGACACACTAAGAGTTATAAATTATCTGAATGTAAGCCACAGCAGAGCAGGGTAGGAGTCTGCATGGCTAGGATATGAGATGCTGAACACAGAATTGTAGGACTTCTTTGGCCTAGTACTTAGTTATTCTCCAATAGATGACATCCATTTCAGAGTGTGGATATATGAAACAGCAGTGGGTATAAATCAGTACATGCCATATCTTGGTATACAAATAGATAAAGAAATGGTACTATGATAAACTAACAGTGCTTGGTGTGATTAATTTTGTTGGGAAAATATGCAAACTCCCAATGTTCTATGGCTACAATGCCTAACACCTAAAATGCTTTTCATTGTTTATCTATATACTCACATGAAATCCAAGATTTCTTTAAAAATAACTGCATTTTTTAAACTAGCTTACAAGAAGAACATATGTTATGGTGTTACATTTTACTACATACTGGGGAAAAGTTCAAATTACTTTATTAGTTCTCTGAGTGGCATTTTGTTTGTTCTTGCACAGCCACCAATATATTGTACTGGTCCTATTTTTTCAAAAGATGAAAGAAAACAAAATCTAGAAATCTCAGAAAATGCCACAACAATGACTGACCTTTTTGTGGTCACATCACCAGAGAAGCCAGGTATGTGTGACCAGGAGTAACTGGAATGTCCTGTATGCATTAACATTAAAAAGCTTTTTTGAAATTTCTCTCAAGTCAAAGATACTGTAAATCACACAGTTCCTGAATTAATTGTTAGCTTAATTCCATCTCTTCTTCCTTTACTAACAAAAATTGTTGCTCTCAATACAATTATAGTAAGCTTTTTTTTTTTTTTTTTTTCCAACTTGAAATAAATATTGCGGGGTGGGGGCCGTGGTGGAAGTATGTGTACATCTATTACCAAAGAAATTTTTTCTCCTATAGATATTGCATTTTATTCAACCTTCTTAATTCTGTGCGTAAGAATGGATACATAGGTCTTATCTTGAAATTTATGGTTCTGAAAGCAGAATGTATCTGTCCATGATACAGATACCCTGACAGTGTCCACTTAGTCCACGGTAGGGAAAAGAAGAAAAGACTGTCCTTTTGTAATTCAGACACTTAAAGTTAGTTTTTGAGTCTAAATTTTCTCTTGTTCAGCAACCTCAATTTCCCAAACTTCAGGTTAGCAGGGCTCAGGGTTAACCAAAGCTTAGTTAAAATCTTCAACCATTAATGAACACTGGGCTTTTAGCTCAACCTTTTTTCCTTATGAGTCATCATGTCTTAAATCTTCAAAAATAGTATTTGTTCATAATGTGAATATTTTTCTTGCCTTTTCCATTAGTATAGCAACCAGGTGACTTATCTCTGGTACTCTTGCCTACTGGCATAATATGCTACTTTGGGGACAAAATTACTGCTTCTGCCCTCCTATATGCTCCATGTTCATTCCCTCTGCTGGTCAAATCCTTTTCATTTAAATATTTGCTAGATGAAATAAGACTTCTTGAAGTGCCCTAGAATAAACAAATTAATAAATTACTTGTCAGAGGGAACACTGTGTCAGACCTTAAAGTTAATGCAGATTTTGCTTCTTTCACAACTGCAGGACTATTTTTACGATTTCCCTTAAAAATTATTGTGGAAATATATTTATGAGATACAAAAGAAGTTCTCCAGCATTTCACTTTTGCCAGGCAACAGAGATACAGCATAATATGTTGTTTTCCATGCCCCTTCTCATTATCTTTTTTCATCCTGTCACATCCGTGTAGTATTTTCTCAGAGGTTTTCTGAGCCAGCCTGCAGGGTCTCCAGCTGATGTTACATCCAGAATTTTAAAGGGCTGATTGCTAATTCATTCTAACTTCCTTTCATTTTTTCCTGTCTATAGCTTCAAACAAAGACACTTGTCCACTGTCTAACACCATGTCTTTTTAAAAGTTAAATCTATGATTTGTATGTATAATTCTTAAAGGAGGCCAGGATAACCAGGTAAATGTTTCACGGCTGCAGGCTGAAGTATGCAGCATGTTGTAATATACTTGTAAGCATCAATGCACAATAGAAAAATATGTAAGGAATTGTCTAGAATGGCAGTCTCAGGTTGCAAAATATTTAGTATTTGCATCTAGTAATAGACGTATGTATGCCATCTCATTAGGTTTCCAATCTTTTCAGTTTTGCTATCCTTCAGAACAGGTCATGAATAGACAGCATTTTTTTTGGTTTTTTTTTTTTTTTTCAGAGCTTGGTCTTCTCTTTAGATTGGGAGTCCCTTGCCTTTATGTCTGGGTTTTGGGGTTTTTTTTTCAGTCTTTATTTTAAAAAAAGAAAAGTTAACAGGGTAGCTTAACAGGTCTTTGCTTTCACATAATCCATATTCCTTTTTTTCCTTTTCCCCCCCCTTTTTTGTTTCAATATTGTGCAGTTCATCTGGGTCTCTTTATGTCCATTAGGGGACTTATGGTGCACTTATTAATATTTTGAACACAAATCAAATATTGGCAAAGGCATCTCTTATTCACATCAGTCCAGAACTTGACGTATGTGTCCTATGCTTCATTCTAACTTCAGGAGACAGCTCCTAGGTCATTTCAAAAGCACAAAACAATGTGCTTTGTTTTGTTGCTTTGGAACTGTTTAGTTACATAGTCAATGACAGTTATGTTTTTCCACACAGGTTGGGAAAAGGGTGTATAGAGGTACATATCTCAAATTCCTAATATGGTGTTCTCCAAAAGAGTTATTGATAACATTTAATTGTCCCTCCACTAACTGTAAGCTGGATGTGCAATATACAAAATGCATCTCAACAGAATCTGAAGAAAACATTGTTAAATAAGGCACCTATAATAAATAACAGACTAATATGCCAATAAAAGAAAAAGCATCTTCTTTCTCATCTGATGTGCATCATGTAAGCTGATTCTTTGAAGGACACGTTATGATTGAATCCATTGAGACAAGCAAACTGCCTTTTTCTTTGCTGCTGAATACATTATGAAGTTATTGTTCAAGGGAATACATAACATTCATCAAGTATAGGTGTTATGTAGCAGTGTGCTCAACCAAAAAGTTACAGATATTAAAGGGTGAAGGAAGTAATTCTATTTGAAATATTAATGTTTGCATTCCATGTGACTGAGAAGGCACATAACTGCATTAATTGTAAAATACTTTTGTGGTAAATTTAAATTCTTTAAGATTTTAGAAATTTCCATTTTAAAATCTGTCTCTCTTTTTTGTTTGTTTGGTTGGTTGGTTGGTTTTCTTTTACCAATATATACAGGCAAATAATGATATCTTGAGATTTTTTGTAATATGTCCAGAGTTATATTTTGTATTTTCTATTCTTCCTTTTTAGATCTGTAATACTGCCCATTTCTCAGAACACATTTCAGAGGCTATGAAATTTTGAAAGTTATTGGGCTGGAGAAATGACAAATGAAAACCACAGAAAGGATTAATAGGAGTAAAATATAGCCAGTGATATAGGTGTTGTTCTGCCATATTGTTCGCAAAACCAAAAAAAGTAAAAAAGGAAAAATGAACCAAAATGAAATTTTCTAAACTAACTCTTTTCCTATGTTCTAACACACACCCCCTCCACCCCAGCCCAACCCCCCAAATCCCAAAACCAAAACAAAAGAGTGTCAACATTTATGGTGTTGACACCAAAAATCAGAAATAGAAATCTGATGACTTCTTGAATAGAATTCTCAGCTGGTAGGTCATCTTAATTATCTGTCAGATGTATAAACAGCTAAAGAATACAATACATCTCCTCTCAAAGCATATAGGCATTGACAAGATAAATCTAACTGAGCTTGCTTCCATCATACTCCAGTACTGGGTCAAAATGGTGCTTATTGTCATATTATCAATAAAGCCAAAGAATATGTTCATTTAGTCCAACATTTTGCTTTAAAACCCCAAGTGATCCCTGCACTGAGACTAACAACTTTTGTTTGAGTCTCTTTTAGAGAGACACCCCTTCAAAGAGTTCAAGCAGTGGTGATCCTACCCTTTCATGGTGAGCTATTCTAATGGCTAATTATTCTCACCATTAAAATTTGCACTTTATTTCCACTTTTCATTGCTCAAGATTCTGCTTGTTCAACTTGTTATGACTTTGTCTGCTAGATGAAAGCTCGCTTGAGCTCTTTGTTGTTTGTGTACTTGATGTGGACTCCTGAGGGCGGTATTCACAGCCTCACTGAAATCTCCCTGCCTTGTGATCTACACTCACCAACTAAGCAAAGTCAAAGTGATATTAAAATACAGGAGAAAAAAGAAGGGAAGCATGTAATCTCAATTTAACGAGTCAATGTTGATTTCCTCTATTCAGTGGTCTCCCCCAGAAAACCCATTGATTTATCTTCTATTCTTTTTCTTTCCTGTATTTCAAGAATAATTGACCACCTTCTAACATTATCTTAACTTTTAAAATTTAAAGAAATAGAAATTTATTACCTGTTAGTGTGATGGTGTGTTCTAATCACAAATGAAGGTAGTTGGAGACAGAACATACTTAATTAACAAAATAACGGAATGATGGGTTTGTACAATCTTTTTCAAACCTTTTGGCCAAGGCTTTTCTCACTAAGAAGCTTGCATACTACATCTCTCTCTGTCAGTGACTGTCAGAAATTAAGATGGATGAAAGGAAATCAGAAGACAGTAAAGTAAAACAAATAACCTTCATTATGTTGTTGTCAGAGGACACTGATAGCAATACAGCATTAAGGTGAAGTTTCCAGTGATCATTGTACCATTCATGACACAACTGTTCTTACAAAAATCCAGAAAGACCTGCTGCTGCTAGGTTTTCATACTGCCACTTCAAAAATGGATCTATTTCTGCTTGGTTGTATATGGTGACAGGTGGCAGAAAACTGTAATATACCAATAGGTCAAGATATTTTTTTTTATAGATATATGAAATTTTGCTATTGAAATGACTGATCAAGATGTTTATCAACAATGTGGTACAGTAGGTATGTCTTCCTGGCACAAGACAAGTTGCACAAAGATATCCAGTGAGATAGTTCAGATGCCAAAAGTGATATAACTTAAGTGCGTTGCCCCTTTTGTGCAAAGAAAACCTGTGTCTTGGTTCCGTACGTGCACATGCATTCTGTGCTTCCAAAGCCTCAGGCCAAGTGGCTGCCTTAATGCATTTTAAATGAGAAAGCCACACTTCCCTTACTGAATGTCTCACAACTTGTTAACTAGGGCTGTCCCACCAAGATTGTGAAACTGGGTAAGATTCAGGGTAAACATGTATCCCACTACAAAAAAAAAAAAAAAACAAACAAAAAAACAACAAAAACCAACCAAACAAACAAAAAAACCCCAAAAAACCCATCATTTTTTTCTGAGAAGTAACTGCCACTCTTAATTGAAATCCTTCATTAGAGTTTAGGTATTTCCTCCCCTAGCATAGTAAGCAACAACTTCAAGGTACTTAAACATGGTTAAAAATGAGGAACTGATTTAAATCTTCAATCAATCAATCAATAAGGAGTAATATCTGTGAGCAGTTTCAACTCTTCTCCTCTCAGTCCAAAAAACCCGTAGAAGACCGTTTCCATGCAATGTGTTTGACACTGTTCCATAGTTGTTAAAGAAGGCAATGAAATTACTTGAAAGTTGAAATTCCTTTTTACCCTACATGAGAGCAACTAGAATCACCTAGCACTGAGGAGTTTTGTGTTGGAACCCTTTCTTATTCCAGTTTGCATCATTAATATCACCTGGGCTTATTTAACCAATGCAACTACACATTCAACCTTCAAGCCACCTCCTGAGCATGGTGAAGAATGTTTCCTTCATGTTTCTAAGGAGACTGTAAAAGATATGGAATCCTCTGAGGCTTCTTAGTAATTTCCCTTACTTTTTCTGTGGAACTAACATTTCTTTGGAGAGAATGTTTCCCCCTAGGAAACTTTGTCCTACTTCTTGACATAATATAATGAATTGAATGTTTTCACAAAAAAAGCTATCCTTTCAGAAGAAAACTGTATGGTACTGAGATGCTTTTGTGTACTGCAGCTCACTTTGTGCTAGCATGTCAATGAAATTAAACACCCCTATAATCTTCCTCATATCATCATTTTGTAAACCTCACCATTTCTATAACATCTGTAGGAAAAGAATCAACTTTCAGTGATTAAATCAATGACATCAGCTAAAATGTTTCTAAATATTAGGGCCTACAAAAATGTCTTAACTGATATACATAGCTGTGTGAATTTCAAAATCCTAAAGGAGCTAGAAAATTACATAGAGTATGTTCTAACCTTAGATTAAAAACTGCACTGTATTTCTGCTGTGGAAGGTTTGTCAGAAAATTTGGTTCTTTGAAAATTGGAAAAAAAAGAACATTTATGTGTTATTCGAAAAGAAAAAAAAAGAAGAAGAAAGAATTTGATGTACTGAAAAACTATAATATAGGATAGTCTGGAGGCATTTATGGAAGAGAAAATGAGCACATGTCCCAGAACATCGTGTTGTCTGCAATATAAAACACATTTATTTCTAAGAGGTAGGAGTTGTCAAGCATATCTCTTTAGGAAGAGGAGTGAACTGACCCTGAGTATTCCATATTTGCTAAGTGCATTTATCACTGCATAAATGGGTGGGCAAGAAAACACCTTTTCTGAGTCATTTTACCATATTTCGAGTCTTAGCCCATCAACCAGCTGAAATGCATTTTTTGCATTAAAACCAACTAGACACAGGCAAGGCTGACAGAGACCCCATTTGTTTTGCAAAGACAATATTTTCATAATCATGCCTACTGGTCACCTTATTAATGGTTACTAATTTGAGCACAAGACATCTATTATGGAAACCCTTCATCTGAGTTCTCTAATGCTTTATAGACAGATATGAAAATTTGGTGCCTTCTGTTTTTCAGTTTCTGTAAGTTTTTTTTCCTACAGGCATTTTTTAGTCATTTTACTTTTGAGCTTTGAACAGGGCTAAAAACAGGCAGAATATTCTTCTTTTTTTTTATATTTATAAATATATATATATATATATATATATATTAGGTTTCCAATCTTTTCAGTTTTGCTATCCTTCAGAATAGGTCATGAATAGACAGCATTTTTATTTTTTTTTTTTTGGCAGAGCTTGGTCTTCTGTTTAGATTGGGAGTCCCTTGCCTATTTATTGGAAACCTAATAAATAAATATATATATTTATTTATAATGAGAATATTCAGGTTAAGATCCTGCTTTTCTTTATTTGATAATGTCTTAGTAAAGAACAAGAACAATAATTTCTGAAAACACCTTTCTAGGTCTTAGATAGAATAAACAGAAAGCTAACTTCTTAAATCTCCTAAATAAGTTCTCCTAAATAGACACTGCTGAATATTCATACAATGACTGCGGCAATATTTACTGCTTAAATGTTGTTATGAGTATTTTCTGATATAATTCCTCAATACATACTGTTTATATTACAGTCTATTAACACATGATTAATTCTGTTCATTTCTGAATCTTATTTTTGACACAATAAAGTCATTATTCATTTCTGACTATCTTTAAGTGCTCTTACAGATACACTTTTCCATCAGTTTTGTGATTTGCTAGTACATGCTGATAATACCACAATTTAAAGAGTCTACATAAAATTTAATTAAGCTGTTTTTTATGGAAGAGTATGTGAGGAGATAAATGGTTCATGATAAATGAACTCTCAGGCCACAAATTAGAGCATTTATTGATTCACTGGCCATTTATCTTGGAATTTATTCTCTAGCAAAAGGAATATTGCTATACACTTAAATAAAGGTTTTGAATATTATGCTAACCTTTCACCAGGCAGTAATAAGTGCCTTAACCAAACTCATTCAGCTTCACTTCCCATTCATTTTGCTGTCATCATCAGCATTATCAACCTTTTACACTACAGAGGCTCAGCAAATTATAATGGGTTTATCTGGAATATAAATTCATGAGCTCCAACCTTCCCACATTCTTTATAACCCCATGATGTCCAATAAAAAATGTACAAATCTTATATTGATTCAAATACCTGTATCAAAATATACTTTAAATGAAATGAAAGCTACTATCTATTGGGCTTTTTGGAGTATTGTTTAGAACATATAATGTGATATCATATTCCTTTTTAATATTTAATGCATAAGCTGCTTAAATACCAGTTCCCTATATACCTTCTAACACATATATACACAGTTAATACACAGCATTTATGCTTATAAGGCAGTTGAGACATAAGGGATTGTTTAACTCTATGTTTTTTCTTTGCCTTTGGCTAGTCTATATGTGTTTAATTATAAGGTTTCAATTCACTTGAGTTTTGTAAATCATTTACGCACAAAAAGCAGAATAGTCACAGTAAGGATTCCATTTAGAGTACATCTTAATTGAGGATAACATTTCTTTTTTTAAACTCCTCCCCCCAGGGTCTTTCTAGACTTAAGAACTAAATTGCCTGAAAGATTCTATTTTTAAAAAGGACAGAAAGCCATGGAAATATTTAGCATTGGTTAGTATCTCAGCTTTAAGCAGTGCATCTTTTAGCATGGATTCACATTGGGCACGCATGTGAAGATTAAATATCATGTTTTAGGCAACTGGGAAAAAAAGAGTTGATTCTCAGAGAATGCTGTAATTGGGCATAAGGGTGTCAATCAGACATGTGGCTCCTGGAATAGTGGTCAGTAGCCAGGCTGTTTCCATGGCACACCTCCTGCTGGTGAGCTTTGCTCCCGTTTGTTCATTGATTCACCATTATTGACACTAGTTGTAGTTGTTCAGTGAAGGATTTTCAAGGATGTTCTGCATGGTCCTGTATGATGTAGCAGAAGCTAATGTGAGGAATGGAAAAGATGTCTGAATTTGCTAATTTGAAAATTTGAGGGCTAGAAGGATAAGGAGGAGGAGGCACAATGGGTCTCTAATAGACCCTCTGAAACGGAACAATATCCAGTGCTCCAAATGGCCCCAGAAAACCGTCATTAATGGCAGAGCAGGACAAAGACATTGAGGAGACACCGAAGGCCTAAAGCTTCCTTTAAGAATTTTACGTTGGGGGAAAACTCGACCTTAAAAAGGATAGTGTTTCCTCTAACAAAATTCTGTCACATACTCTCTGTTCTAGTAACTTACGATTTCTTTGACCTGAAACAAGTCTTCCTTCCTTGGAGGGCTGGCCTAGGATCTCCTTCCAGAGCAACAGATAGTACCAAAATCAGCTGTGCTCCAGTACTGCTTATGCTGTATACAACAGAATGTACACTACAGATAGAAATCAAAGTGGTTCAGGCACTGTTACACACTTTTTATATTGGCTTTTCTTGTCCTGAGCTATTAGGTTTTCATCTTTACTGGGAACAAGGTCTAACCATTATGGATGGTGTTATATCATTATCTCAAGCTATGGTTCTGGGACCATGAGTGCAAATTCTGTGTCAATTCAAGCCAAAGGCTGTTTACTGATCTCACCAGTAATGTCTGTTTGGGCTAAGAAGCCTAAGGTGGCTAAATTTGATGTTTTCTTCGGTGTTGTTGCTTACAGGAAGTAGCGTGCCTTAACCACACTGCTCTGAAGGGCTTTGCTCTTTTGCTACTTCTTTTTTTAGTGCTACTTTTGCTTCCAGTAGTGGAGAATTGTTGTGAACTGTGAGGTAAGTACATTTTATTTAGGATATGTTAAAGAAAAATGGAAATTAAAAAAATGATTGCATTTGTTCTAGAAATTGCATGCAAGTCCCTCTTGTACATTATACTCATAATGACTTTAAAGCACCCCTAGGAAGTTAGAATTAAAGAAGTATGCAACCACATGCATAAATCATTCATTTAAACAGGTATTCATGTTTCAGATCCCACTCTGATATAAAAATAAAAAATAATTCAATTGGTCTCTATGCTTATTCGTGCCACAGAATGTTTAACGGCAGGACCTTGGTCTTACTGATTCAGTGACTATATCATTCATTGAAAAAGAAACAGTTTCAACTAACTAGTGCTGATGAATGCCTGTGTAACAGTGGTGTAAAAATGGTAATTACAGCACGCTGGTGGGAAATCTAGCCTTGCAGGTAGAACTCTTTCTGCAGGTTAAGGGTTTCTTGATGCTTTCTCAGCTGTGCTTCCAAGTAGGTCAGTTGTGTTATAGTTGCTACCCAGATCAGGCTCTGAGGCATGTCAGGCAGAGAAACAGTTTATATTGAGTGCTGAGGCTGGAGATAACCAAAGCACAGTAAACCTACACATTCCCTGATATTTTTTTATAGCACTCAGAGTTTTTGTATTGGATATATTACGGGGATTATTATGTTAATAAACAGCAATTTAGAAACCTGCAATTGACCAAAAGTTTTGAAGATAATCCTGAGATGGTAATTGGATACATCTGCACTTTGAACATGTAAAACCAATATGCATAGACAGTCAGGAAAAATTCATACAAAATTAAATTATCAGAAGGGATATTTTAATTGTCCAGTCATATATGCTTAAAGACAAAAGCAAAACAAATTAAAAAATCACACCAAAATAAACACATGCATACCCCCCCCCACACCACACCACCATCTCCCGAACTTTCCTTAGAAATGAAATTACTTATCTAATCTTGCCATGGCCACTATCATATAATATATTTATCTGAAGCATAATTGCTTATGAAAAAGTCTAACTGGTTAACTAATTCTGTAACTAATTTGAAGAACTAGGTATAATTTGTGTTCTAATATATATATAATTTACTAATTTTTGCCAGGGAAATGTTTTGCATATTTTTTGGATTATAAAATGTACTTTTCAGAGTAGGTGCCAGATGAATTGAATGGAGAAGTAAAAGTAAATATATATTCCTAAAATATATACTTAACCAATCATTTTTTTTAATAAGAAAGTAACTCTGAGAAGTTAACAAGTTATAGAAGCAAAACTCAATGAAATGCTGATACTAAAACATAAAACCCCCTAACAAAACATCAACAACAAAACAAATGAACAAACAAACAAAAAAGTTAGAGTCTTCACCTATTTCTTTAATTAAAGTCCTGATTTTTAAGAGTTTTCCACTGAAACTCTTTTAGGAGTCTGTGAGCTTTTAGCTTGTTGGAAGTAAAATGCTTCAGGAACAATGATTTAAGTGATGTGTTTATTCAGAAGGGTACCCAAGCCTAATAAACTTTTTCATGATGTGGTCCAGATTACAACCTCATTATCTTCTGTAGTAACAAACTTACGTACAAATTAAATTCATTTAAGGATGTCCTGAGAAACACACCCAAATTTCATGCGTTGCTACAATATTCTGGCAGGCATTAACAGAAGCTTTTTGCCTTTGCTCTTCAACTAAAGCTAAGGATCAAAAACATTTTTCTTTTAAGTAAAATACTCTTGGCCAGATAACTGGGTATGTCATTCTCTGTGTATTTTGGGGAGACTGCTGTTATACATTCCTTTTTCTCACTTAGGGACAGAATAAAAGTGAGCATAAGATAAAGTGAATCCTTCAGTTTTCTCTATATAAATCTTACTTTCTTGATGTTTAGAAAGGCATTTGTTAATATTACATTAGGATTTTTTCAACAAACATAAATTTCAAGCACTTCACCTCACAGTTAAGCTTCTATTTATCTTGCTGACCTTGTAATGGTGTGGGTAGCTGCACTACACCTCAGTGAAAACTACATAATCAACAAGAATCCTACTATTTACAGGACACAGGTACAGTCACCTGAAGAAGTGAGAATAGTGATAGGAAAGCCAGTAAAGCACAAAACCTGTAACTCAGGTTAATGATCCACTACAGAGCAGCTGGCCACTTTCCCATCATTTTAAAGTAGACATACACTGAAAGAACTACAAGCATAACGTACAGTTGCATAACAAAACCACTAGGAGATGGAGGGACTGTAGCTTTTGAAATCTGAAGAACTACTTCTGACTACAGCATTAGACATGTTAAAAGAGACATTTTGCACATCAGGTGGGTTAGGTTGATCAGTGATAAAGTATCCAGAAACCATATCCTCTGAGTAGAGAGGACTAATAAGGAAATTAAGTACTAATTATCTTTATGAAAAGAGGTAATCAGGTAGAAGCTGAAAAGAAAAGCCAGTTTAATTGCTTGAAAGTGAAAGAATTACACTTCTGTCATCCTTTATATATAAATGTGTGTTTAATGTTGCAGTAGTCCCCATTTGACTGGTTTGACTTTTCTGGACTAGAGTCTTCTTATCAACTGAAGCGTAACATTATGCCTTTTGAGTCCATAGAACAGAGTCCACCACTACTATCAACACTAATTAACACAATCTTATCTTCTTTAGCTTTGCAAGTTTATTGTAGATATGTACCATCTCTTTGAGAGGGAAGCAAGCTACCATGCATGAGACTGCAATAGGCTGGGTCGCTTTTGACCTGATCTAATTGTGATAAATACCTTTGTACTGTGATTTTTGTAGCTGCTTGTGCTCTGACAACATCCAGAGGCCATGATCTGTATTAGGGCCCCATGATGTGATGAATTTTGAAAAAAAGAACAGTGTGTCCTTTCTTGAAGAATATTACAGTGTAATTTTAGCCAAGAAAAATGATTGTAACTGAAAAAAAAAAAAAAAAAACCAAACCAACAAAACCCCAACCCATTAAAAAAAAAAAAAACACCCCAAAAAAACAAACAAGCAAGCAAGCAAGCAAACAAACAAAGAGAAAAAGAAAGTGGGAACAAGGATAATGGTGACATGAACAACTGTTGGTATCAATGTTACGCTTAAGTTGCTGTTAATCAGTTCTTCAGAAGCTATGGAAAAAAAGAAAACATTAGACTGTGCTCTTAATTCTTCATATCACCGCCATCTAGACCATAAGAATGGATGAATGCTCTGCCATTTCTTTTTTATTTATACTCTTTCATATGAGACTAAGATGTCATAATTTGAATAACTCATGTATTCAAGCCATAATACTGAAATGCTCTTTCTCTCTGACCTTTAGATTGATACTGTGCCTAAGAGTGTTTGGTCCCTGTACTGTTTTCCTGTTTACAAGCTGTCTGGGCAATAAAGCATGGAAATTTAAATGTTTGCCATTCAAGGTGTAAAATACTAAAGGGCTGAAGTTAGAAAGCTATGTAGAAGGACTAGAAATTGTGTGGCTTATTCTCAAGAAAATTTATACAATGAAAACAGAAACTAAAATGCTTTAGGTCAAAGTTTGAAACAGGAACAGAAAACCTGCCAACCAGGAAAATAATGAATTTAAACACAGTTTACTGTTTGTATCTTCTACAGATCTCAAATTGTCTGCAAATTTTTCCCTTCTCTTTACTTCACTGTAGGTATGTTTGAATTGTCTTGCAAAAAGAAAGAAAGGCAGAGAATGGCACAGGGGTTCAGAGTGTTAAAACAGGGAATAAGATGCGATGAGGGTTTCCTTATGTTAACAGGTAAAGTATTAACAGTGTTGTTTCAAAATGTCAAGATATTTTTCCACCAACTGGGCATTTTAACCACTGCTGAGTGATTCAGGCACAGGCATGGGGTGATTTGTGTATCTTTAGCAGGAAATAATGGAAAAACTACTCTAAAACCTTAAATGTTAATAAAGATGCTCTACTGAAGCATACTGGAAAGGGTAATAAAATCTGCATGAGTGATATATTTTTCTTTCCCTTAAAAAAAGTTTTGAAATAAGACCACCAATATCAGAATCACAGAATCATGAACAGTTGGATGTTAGAATTGACCTCTGGAAGTCATCTTGTCCAACCCTCCTGCTCAGGAAAGGTTACCTAGAACTTGTTGCCCAGGCCTTTGTCCAGATGGTTTCTAAATATTTCCAAGGATGGAGATTCTACAACTTCTCTGGGCAACCTATGCCAGTGCTCAGTCACTCTTACCTTAAAAAATGCATTTCCCTATGTTCGTACAGACCATCCTTGCTTCACTTTCTGCCCATTGCCTCTTGTCCTGTCACTGGGCACAACTGAAAACAGCCTGGCTCTGTCTTTCTTTCACCTTCCCTTCAGATACTTGTACACATTAATGAGATTTCCTCTAAGCCATCTCTTCTCCAGGGTAAAAAATCCCTCAGTCATTCCTTATACATGAGATGCTCCAGTCCCTTAACCATCTTAGTAGCCTTTAGCTGGTCTCTTTCCAGTAGTTCCATATCTCTTAAGTGCTGGGAGTGCAGAATAGGACACAGTACTCCAGCAGTCTCACCAGTGCTCAGTGGAGGGGAAGGATCATTTCCCTTGACCTGCTGGCAGTAGTTTGTCTAATGCAGCCAAGAATCTTATTGGCTTACTTTGCTAAAACGGCACAGCTGGGTCATGTTTAATATAGAGTCCACCAGGGCACCCAGGGCCTTTTCTGCTAAGCTGCTTTCTAGCTAGCCGGCCCACAGCATGAAATGGTGCATGGGGTTATTCCTCCCCAGGTGCAATTCTTTGCACCTCCACTTGTTGAACATCATGAGGTTCCTGACAGTCCATTTTGGTGGCTTGTCAAGGTCCATCTGCATAGTAGCACAGCCCTCTGGCATATCAGCCACTCCGCTCAGTTTTGTATCACCTGTAAAACTGCTGAAGGTACAGTCTGCCCCATCATGCAAATCATTAATTAAGATGTTAAATAATAATAGAACTAGTATTGACCTCTGAGATACATGACCAGTTACTGGCCTCCAACTAGGCTTTGTTCCACTGATCAGAGCTCTCTAGGTCTGGCTGTTCACCCAGTTTTTAGTTAATCCCTGTGAACAGATTTATTTTCTTTGTGATATGGTCAGTCATCACAATTATTTAGGTTTTTAATTCCAAGTATACTGCAGAATGCTTCACTGCAGACGATTTGTGCCATTCCACTTCTTTGGTGTACTCTTTTTGTTTCTGTTAGTTATTTGCAGCAATTTCCAAGTGAAACACACTAAAACTGAGTTAATACCCAAGGGGAAAGGCTACAAAGTATGGGAAGGAAAAGAAGGTTTGAAGACTTAACATGCTAGAGCCATGAAGATGAGTATATGGGGCATAAAAAAAATTCTTCAGAGCTTTGTAGCTACATATATATTATCTATTAACATAGAGTTCAAAACCTGCAGCACACTGTTTTCTGAAATACCTCTCATGAGGTTAGTACTTTTTCTGCTAACACTGGAGGGTGTACAAAATTAGTATAACATTCTTCTCAGTATTTGCTTGTCAGTCTGGAGGAACCACTCAGAAGCACAAAATGTTCATTGAGTAACTATGCCATGATTTTATTTTGAGCTTTTTGACCGGAGTATTTGTTCCCTGGCATACAGCTCTGGCTTTTCCACATGGCATTCCCGCAAACAGTTTGAACTATAGCAAAGTAATGTTTTAGTGTCTCTGAATGCTTACAGAGAACTTACCCTGTACACAAAAAGTGGTGAGTTATACTGGAAAGGTGTTGAAAATACTCCTGTTCTGGTGATGGTATCAAACGTTAAATTAACCCTGATTTTTTACCTTTCAATTTTGAAATAACTTCAAACAACTCATTTTTTTTTATTGGAGTGTGGCAATGGGTTGGGTTTTGGTTTGTTCAGTGAAGCAGCAGCAGACAAAGTATAGTATTACTTAGTAGGAATATTCATAACTAAAAAAATCTGTCCCCATATAATCACTGAAACTATTTCTTTTGTATTCTTCTTTAATGTGCAGATTGCCATAGTTTTGCATGAATGCAATATGTAACCTTCATAAACTAGAAAACAATCAGTGGTGAGTAAAATAATATTTAAACAAAATTCAATTCCATTGAGATTGAGTTTATGATCCATATCCCCCCCAAAAGAAGACTAACAAAACCAACCCCCAACCTGTTATATGAAATAAATAATCAGTAATCAAGAATGGAAATCCACAATAGATTTAACTTGCAATGTGAAAACTGACTAAATGGTACTTATAATGGAAAAAAAAATACATAGGGAAAAGAAAAACATTACCAGAAGATTCATTTCTGTTCACTTGCCTTTATTTTCTGTTAGATGGTTCAGATTAGTAAAAATTATTGCATTAATGGTTTCTTTTAGAATTTATCCTTTGTTTTCATGAATACAATCTTGTTTTTGTAGAGTGGCATAAGCTTTTTAGCTTAGCAAACAGTTCATCAGTTCTGCAGTTTCATTATATATCAGGTAACTTCTGGGCATAGTAATGTAAAACATTAGGATGTGATAGTTTGGCTCAGACACAAAACTAAAATCTTAAATCACTGAAGATTAATTTTGGACCACTTCCCAGTGTGAGCAGGGGAAACACTACTTTTTGGTGATATTGGCTGGGAAAAGTAATTAGGAATAATTCATAGCTAAAGAATAATCCTTAGGACATAATCCCCTACTACATCTCTAGATGACCATTGACCCCTTGCCCATCTGTACATTTCATTCTCATTACAGCCATAATTGGAGGAGTTTTAGGGGCTCCATCCAACTCTGTAGTCAGTGAGCCTGTAAATCTTGTCTTCATGATGTGATCATTACAATCAAATAATCATCTGCAGCAGAGGTGATCAAATAGTGATCTTTCTATAAATTATTTCTTGACTTAATTTGCTACATCCACATTTGCTTTATCTGTGTTACCTTCATTAACATTTAGAACGCTACAGATTCATTTACACAACCTGGTAGTCTCAGACTTGCCCGGCCTTTTTGATTTACATTAACTTTATCTGTATGTTCATGTTAAGTAGGAAGATGTTGATACCAAAGATAGGGGGGAAACTAATCCTAAAATGTAAGATAATAGATTTCAATAAAGCAAAATCAAAGCAACATCCTCCATTATATTACTTAGACTCGACTCATTTACTTGATCAGTAAGGTATCAGAAAAAAACATACATCAGAGGTGACATTACCATCACTGGGTGTTATTTTGCACTCCTGAACTGGGGCCCTGAGCAATGGAAATAAGGGAGTTTAGCAGCAACATAACACAAGGGTTAAAGAAGTAATGTGGAGGAGGCAGTTACAGGCTGAAACTCCAAACACTAATTAAACCAAACAGAAGCGAAGATAGTAGTGTTAAGAGCCCTGTTTTGCTAACAGCTTCACCATAGGGTTTTTCGGAAAAAACCAAACATCTCAGACAACAGTAAAGGTGGTGTATTTGTCCTTAGAGCACCATTAATGATGTCTGCTAAGCCAGAGGTAAGTACTGCAGGAGAGCAGCATCCTAATCTATTTCACAGGTTTAGCTGTTGTGTTTTTGGTTTTGACATTATTCAATTCTCATTATTCAGAGAGCTTCTGAGAATATCCTTTTTTGTAAAGAAGACTGGAAAGACAATCAGGAAAGTAGCATCTTAATAGCCCACTGCTCTCAGAATACATTTCTTCCCTGAAACTACTCAGCAGCCCTGCTGGGACTTAAAGCTCCATGTCGCATTTTAGTGCTAAGAACAAGAAATTAAGAAATCCATATGAGTCTGTGGCTTCTAGGTATACTTTGGAAAATGTAATTACCAGCTTCTTCGTTTTATTTTATAGTATTGAGTTTAACGAGGCTAGAAAGATGGGATTAGATATTTACTCCTATGTAACTTGGATCGGATGAAATATACAGTCTAATTATCCACTGGGCTCAAACTAAAACTTGATTTTGCTGGCTTCTTGATCTCTCTCCAGTTCCACATGATAAATCCTCAGACTGGATGTATCCAAACAGATCAGTTTGGTTCAAGTCCTTTAAAAAATCAATAGCATTTTTGAATTTTATATTGTCAGGTTCCTTTACTCTGCATCTACTTAAAAAACAAACTAAAGAAACCAGATGATAACAACCGAACTGCAGAAAACCAGCCCCAAACTCTGCTGGGCTTCGTTCTTTGTTGGCCATTTATTTCTCTGTTTTCATTCAGCTGCAGACATAGGAACAGGGCAGACTGGAACTCTGATGGACAGATCTGGCTAATGTGCCAGAAAGGACACCACTGGAGTTGTATTTCACCCCCACATTGACCTGGAAGGTAGCAGGTACAGGAAGGTAGTGTGCACACATATGGGATTAAACAAATAAAAGTGAAGTTCTCTGCCTTTGTGTGAGGTCACCTTATGCAGTTATATCATCCCTCCTTTTGAACACATTTGAACATATTTTGTGGGAAAAATCCACAGGAAAAACATCAGTTTATTTTAACAGTTAATGTTTTCTACAGATTTTACTGGGAGAAGGCAGCTTTTGTCCTCTTTATTTTGAATTCTGTGATCCCATGTACAATGTAGATAAACACGTCTCAAGGTGTATGCTTTAGCACATGCAGTAAATTTTTCATCATATGATTATAATTATTATAATTATAATTAAATATTTATGTCACAATAATTTGTTAGCTTTAATCTTGTGCTGTAGTAATGTCTCATGTGTGTGTCTAGAGCCAGAGCTATTACTAAAAGATGAGTATTATAACAGCCTAAGAAAAAATTTCCCTGTCTCTTTAACACCAGAGTTCCAAGCTCCTGAGGGAGGAGACACCTCTACAGAAAGGAGTTGTTGAGATGTTTGAGACTTGCTGCTGGGGCCAGGGGCAATGATGTTAGTGCCTGCAGGAAGGGTGTGTGGGTGAGAAGGGTCTCTACCACTGGGTAATGGAGCTCTGAGGGTAGGTGAGCAGATTGCATAAAATCAGGGATGCTGAAAAGGAGATGGACCAGATCCCCTCCAAGACCCTGCGCGGCTACAGGAAGCCCCACTGCACCCAGCAGAACCAGCAGAAGCAGGCAGAGCCTTAGCTTGTCAGGCTGGGCGTGGAGATGCTGAGTCTCGAGAAGTCTGGGAGCTTGTGAGCTTCAGCACCAGGAGGACGGTTCCCGCTCCACTTGCAGCGCTGATCTACAGAGTGGGTTCTGAGCCCTGGCAGCAGGCAAAGACAGGGAGCTCTGTCCAGTGAACCCTCCGAGCTGGCTGTGCCTCTGTCCTGCAGCAGTGCAAGCAAGATGAGGCAAGGGAACAGTGGTGGGAAACTCCCTGCAGTAACGTCAGAGGCACCTCTGCCAGCCCAACCTGTCACCTGGCAAGGCCTGCTGCTCGCCAGGGCTTGGGTCCTGCGTACCATGAATAGGCTATTACTGAGGCTGGTAGTCTGGCCCTCAGACTATTACACTCAGCTGCTCTTCCATATGGGCACCACGGATATGACCGTAGGAGACCGGGAGTGTGTAAAGCATGACTACGTGGCTCACAGAGGGTGCTGGTCAATGCCTGGTGGCTTTTGTCCTGCAGGTGAAGGGGAAGACCTGAAGGAGTCAGTGAATCCCACAGACCGACAAATTCTTACACAGTTGGTGTCAACAATAGGGACTCAGCTTTTACAACTATAGGACCTTCTTGAATTTTCAGAAACTGCTAGGAAGTGATGAAACCCACTGACCATGTGGGGAAAAAGCACATTTGCCAACATGCTAGTCAACCTGCCAAGGGAAGCCTTTAGACCAGGAGCAATGTGGTAGGGAGGTGTGACCCTATGACTGAGAGAGTGGTGTCAAGGTTTTCAAGTAAAGGATGCAGGATGATGTGGACAGCAGCAGCCTTATAATAAATTAAAAAAGGTTGAAGTGTGTCCAGTTCAAGTATATGTGCACAAAGAAATTTAGATGGAAGAGGAGTATGTGGCAAGTTGACACCCATTTTCAAGGAAAGGATTTTTATCTGGACTTTAACAAGGTTTTCGGCACTGTCTCCCATCACTGATGAAATACAGGCTAGGTAAGTGGAGAATGAGTTGGCTTAAGAATTGGCTGAACAGTCAGGGTCAAAGACTTTTGAACAGCAGCACAAGGTCTGGCTGAATGCCAATAAATTTGGATTTCCTTCATGGTTGATGTTGAGTCCAATACTGTTTAACATCATCATGAATTACCTGAGTGATGGACAAAATGTACCCTCAGCAAATCTGCAGATTATACAAAACAGTGTGGAGAGGCTGATATACCAGATGGGTGTCCTATTATTCAGTAGGACTTCAACAGACTGCAGAAATGGGCTGACAGGAACGTTTTTAATGTCAGCAAAGGGAAGTGTAAAGTCTTGCATCTGGGGAGAGGTAGCACAGTCTCTGAGCTGACCAGCTGGAAGACAGCTTTGCAAAAAGGGCCCTGGCTTGGAGGTCCTGGTGAGCACCAAGTTGAACAAGAGCCAGCAATGTCCCCTGTGGCAAGGAAAACCAACAGCAACCTGGGCTTCATGAGGCTAAGCTTTGCCAGTAGGTCAAGTGATGTGATTGTTCCCCTCTACTAGTGTTGGTGAGACACATCTGGAGTGCTGGGACCTGTTCAAGTCTCCCCAGTACTGGAGAAACATGCACATACAAGAGTGAGACCAGAGAAGGGCCACTAAGATGGCTGAGGAAGCAGAGCATCTCTCATAAGGAAAAACAGTTTAGCCAAGAGGGGAGGGGAGGAATCATCTCCATGTGTATAAATACCTGATTGGAAGGGGTAAGAGAGTCAAACTCCCCTCAGAAATGTCTTGTAATGGGACAAAATAAAGGAAATTCTATTTAAACTTAAGAAGAGAACAAAGCAAAGGAAAGCAAAACATTTTTAATGTGGGGGGTCTTCAAACACTTGCACAGGCTACCTAGAGAATCTGTGGAGTCTCCATCTTTGGAGATACTTAAATGCACCTGGAGACAGCCCTGAGTAATCTGCTGTTACTATCCCTGCTCTGAGAAAGTGTGGAACTAAAAAATCTCCAAAGTGCTGCCCAGCCTCAGCCCCTCCTTGGTTCTGTTATTTCTGCAGCAACTTCTTTGATAATATGCTCAGTAAATATCAGCACTTCAAGAACTTCTTCTTTTTTATTATTAGATCACCCTCTTATTTTTACTTTTTTTAAATGTAAAGACTATTGGTTCAAGTTATATAAGCCTCATCATATTTACTATAAAACCATTGTTGATAGTTTCCAATAAAAAGATTTTAAATCATTTTATTGTAGTAGTATATTTTCTTCTTTTTTGTGTCATGCTGGTTTACCCCCTGGGATCTGTAATTGCTCTTGTTTGTTGCTTCCTCTTTCTTACTCTTTCACTGCTATTCCAATGTCAGCTGAACTTATCCACCTCATGAAGCCAATGTCATTTGTTGCACAAATCATGACAGCAGGCCCTGAATCTGTTACTGCAAGAATCCCATGGTACAGTTTACTTAATTCTAATTTCAAACCTTCAGTGCAGTATGTTCGGTCTTACCAATTTAATACAAATTGTTGAATTTCATGTGGAGATAAAAACAGAAAGTTGGTATGACATTCATGATACAATATACATTGGTGATAAAACAACAGCAGTTTTCAAAATTTTGCTCTCACTTGCTCATTGTCTCAAGCCACCACCATACAAATGTGTACTGTCATAAATGAAAGAGAAAGTAAAGCTCATTGATTTTCTTTATGTATAACATATAGCCAGAGAACAGGTAGGAATTAAGCTAAACTCTGACTTTGCAAACTGCCATTCATTTGTTGGCTCACCACTTTTGTGGCAGGAGAAATAATTACTTGGTATCATAAACAGCAGTAGAAATTCTATGCCCTCAATGCCAAAAGAAACTGAGAAGGAGTTGTGTCTCAGAAAGGGAATTAGTGGAATTCATTGTTTTGTAGTTGCTTCTAGCAAGACTTCTAACTTGTTTCTCTTTTAAGTCTGAACTTTTGTACAGAATGTGCCTGCAAGGAGCATGTACCTGACTGCTTTCCTATAAGGCAAGCATTCTTACTTCAGCTTGTTGTTTCTTGCCTATTCATAATGACTCTGTTATTATCTGTTCATGTTCTCATGCGGTATTCATAATACATGAGAAGAACTTGGTGAGCTGCATCGATGATTGAATATATCAAATATTTAGTGATAGTTGTGTACAACTGAATAATTCAGGACTAAATAATTGCTGTGTTCTTTGGAAGTTCCAGAAAAGGTTACACAGTGTCTATAATGTGTCAGTCCTCTAAGGCTAACACTGCATTTTTAGACCCAAGAGCTACTTTGACTTCTTGGGTTCTCATGATATGTTCTGATTTATACTGCAGCAAGACACAGAATCACCCACATGGAGGCTTCTAAAGGTCCTAATCTGCTAGGAAATCTGTGCATGTAAGTTAGATGGGATCCAACTGACTCAGAAGCCTTGAGCTCAACACAGGTGCATAAATGCAAAAACAGAGGGGAAGTGAGATGCAACTTCATAGCCTTCACCTTCTCTGGAGCACCAGCCACATGAATACACATGCTGCAACCAAGTTCTATTAAAGAAAACTTTGGTTTCATTAGGATTGTTTTTTCAACATGCTACAGTCTCTGAAGTCTGCATAGGAACAGTTACCTCTTTTTTGTACCAGTGAATCTTCAGGAAAGCATTAGTTTATTTGATCACTGCTATTAAATTAGAGTTGGTAAGGAAAACTTCAATCAATCACTTTCTATACAGAAAAGACTTGTCAGTTAATCATGATACATGTTATAAAACAGTCAAAAGTTCCACAGTGTTTTGATCTGAGGAAACAGTATTGTGTCCAAACATTTCAAATTTCAAAATTCTACAAAGAACAAAATTAATATTATAAACAACGTTTTAAAAATCTGAATTTAAGCTATTTCCTTTCACATGTTTCCAATTCACAGATTTTATCCTCTGTTTTCTTTGCTTCCCTAACTTCCCCTCCACCCCCCAAGCCAGAATGAACATAAAGATATATATGGTAAACCTGTTCCATGAATACCAACACTGTAATTCAGGTGAGGTGCTTTACTTCCTTTCATAAATCACCTGAAGACTGCTCTTGTGTCAGCAGAACTCTTCAATTGAATTGCATGCTTCTACTCAATCAAGGATCATCTGTATCATTATACAGTGCCACTGTGTGACAAGGCTGAACTGTGAGATCTATGTAGCATTGCCTTTCAGAAGCCTGTGTCTCAGTGACTGCAGCTTGCAGTTTCATTCAGGTTTGGTGTGGTTGATTATCAGTGGTAGCTCCATAAAAATGTCTGCTTCACTCATAACATGGATCATGCTTCATATATACCCACATTTAAGAATTTGTTTCTCCTGGAGCATCAAAACTAGTTTAGGACTAACTTAGGTTTTCAGAAGCATCTAGTCCCTACCCTACCAAAATTTTCCAAAACATCTAGTTAGTCTATTAATGAAGAATAAACCAGGGAGACAATGTGAGGACCAACTTGTAATGATATTGCTGTTAATCATGTCAATGACCTCCTTACAAAAATATTACTGTTTGACACCTTTCATCGAGCTTGGATTTTATCTGTATCTGTCATATTATCCAGTTCTTACTTACTGTAAATTTCCAATACAAATTGCAAAGCTTAACACATAAGCTAGCTGGTTTTATACAGATCTAAAAATCCTGAAAAAAACCTCCTATGTCATGGATAAGAGACTGAGTTGGCAATATTTTTAGATTTGAGATTTCTGTGCCTCTAGTCTCTATCTGTAGTATGGGGTTAAGCGTGTACTCACTTTAACAGGGAGATTAAACAATACAAAAATCCAAAATTTAAACTAAATGTAGGGCTTAAAATCAGTACATCTGTCTACTCACTCCTTCTAAAAGATTTCACATTGAATTATCAGATACCTTTAACCAGTCCAATTGCTTCGCCAGTCTAATTTTCCTAAACATATATATTCTTTCCTTACACTCTAAACCCTATTGCCATACATAGACAATGTAAGAAAATTCAGGTTCTTTTACTCCTCCATGAAAGGCAATTAACTAACAAACTTGCAACCCTTGTTGAGGAAGAACTTGCACAGAGGGAGTTCCCACAGAAAGATGGATACTTCAATAATTGGGAGTGGGGAGAAGAGATAAATAAGAGCCCAGAAAAAAAAAAAAAGTCCCACATTCCTTAGCATCCTGAGTAGCCTTTTAGACTGCTTGTGCCTACAGCCAGATCTGCTCCTCAGAGGAATGTTTTACAAAAATCGCATCACTTACTGTGTTCAACTCATAACACAGCCAAAAAGCATATGAATAATTCTGCAATTTATAACACAGTTTTAATAGTGTTCAAAAGGCAAAGCGTGAGGCTAAACAATAAAAACAGAGTAAATATATAAATAGCTCTTGGTAATGAGTACGTTCTGCCTTAGACACTGAAGTCAAGGTCCTCTGGTGAAAAGGGTATTTTAGAGAGTGTCATTAAATATGTATGTGCAGAAGAATTAAAAAGGCAAAACTGAAACTGGGACCTCTGACCTCTTAGTGTCTGATTTAGCTGCTTTAAGATTGTTTTATCATGTATCATAGAATCATGGAACATCTTGAGTTGGAAGGGAACCACAAGGTTCATCAAGTCTAACTCACTGTTCCTCACAGGACTACCTAAACAAAACTGTATGACTAAGAATTATCTAGCTACAAATGTTTGCATTTAAATTGATGGAAAATAATTTCAAATAACATCATAAAAGGACAGGCAAGATTCCTAGAAGAACTTGGGAAATTAATCCTACTAGTGACTAATATATAGGTTGAACTCCAGTGGAGGAAAATGTTCCTGGTAATGAAAAGTACCGAGAAGAAAGCAAAAATTAAGTAAGCCACAGAGCAAAGCTCTGTGACACTGTCATAGTTACCTCAAGACAAAGGATTTATATATGCAGACAACCGAACGGCATAGTAAACCAGTAAAGTGTCAGGTACACTTAATATTTAAAGCTACCTGTTCTCTGCACATAAAAGCATTAAACTAGTAATGAAAATGTGACTTAGTTATTACTTAATTCTGAAGGATTCTTTCTGGTGAGTTGATTGCTTTTACCTTCAAAGATGAGTTTTAGAGACAAGATAATGTCTTGTTGGTTTGGTTATTTGTGTAGGTTTTCATAAGATCCTCCTTCACACCAGTATTCACAAGGGATACCCTAGCCTCCTAAAGTGATACTCAGCTTAGTGAAGAACTGCAACAGATGCAGATTTTTAGAGAGGAAACTTGATTTGCTGTTAATGTTCTCTCTTTACAACTTGAAATGGGCAAACCAACATTTGTGGATGACACCAAAGATAATTATGTAGACCTCAAGTCTTTTCCTTCAGAACACTACAGAAGGATGCAGAATAAGAAAGACTATTACTGATGCTCTAAAACTTCCTCAAACACTCACTAACTCCACACCACAGATATTAATAGCCATGAAGGAGAACTTGGGAGAAAAAGTTCTCTTCCACTAATTCAGGTTCTGCCCTTGAGTAAGTTATTTTGTCTGTCTTTATTTGCTCATATGAAAATGGGACGATAATGAGGAACACGCTCTTCCTAAAATACTTTAAGGTCTGCAAATGAAAAAGGCTATATAAGATTTATTGATTTTTTAGGATACAGAAAAAGTGGCCTGCTCCAGAAGAGAAGGTGAACCAGAAGCCACAGTGACAACCTTTGGGTGCTCCACAGTACCTGAATAGGTGAGCAGATTTGGCTGCACAGAAGAATTAATGAAATAGTTGGCTTGGAGCACATGCAGCAAGAACCCTACAAAGGGGGGTTTCATTCAGGCATTGACTGCCAGCACTGACAGTTCTAGGAAAAATTGAGTCTCTACTAATTTGTAATTACAGATTTTTGGTTAGTTGGTTGCCATCTGAGTAGGCTTTTTTTTTTTAATAATACAACGATTATTCAAGCTGTTTAGCATTTTTATAAGGTTATCAATTTGTTTTTAGTACTGAAAATCTATTATAATTTCAGTATTATTAGACAAATGGGCATTTTCTGAAGCAAAGGACCAATTTGTATAAAAATATGAAAATAGTATCATTTTGCAAAAAACCCAACATTTGGCAGGTGATGTAAAAAAGCAGAACTGGGCTTTCACAGGATGATGTGGTTGATTTCTCAAGGTTATTATGAAGTCCAAGAGGAAACGGACAATGCAGAGAAGAGAAAGTCATATCTTGGAATGAACAATCTCCATTTGACTGCCTGGATGTTATGTTTTTGTTTTCTGCTTGGATACTTTAATGAAGTTTCATTGCATGGAGACAGACTTGCTGTGGCTTTGCTGATCAAAATTCATTTCATTATACTAATGGGGTCTCTCTGTATGTCATATGTAGTTGGTATGTATTGATTACAGTGACAATGGTAATAAAGATTGAATTGCATTACGTATCAGATGAGATGGAATGTGTATGATGCATTATCCCTGATATGATTGTGATGCGTTCCGTCATATTTCCCCATGGGTGCAAATGCAAACCACACACAGTTCACCCACCCCCACACACACACATAAAAAAATTTATCAATCTTGTAGTTTTTTTCCAGCAAGAACCTTTCCTGCTGGCAGGCAAAATCAGAACAGCACACATACACACACACACATACATATATCTGTATATGTACATACATATGTATATGTGAATATATTTGTATACACTTATGTACAAACACATAGGTGTATATGTACAAATGTATTTCAGAAAAGAAACATCTGTAGGACTATGTTTCTATCCCTTTCTTGGTTTGGGGTTTGTTTTTTTTTTTGGTTTTCTGTTGTATTCGATTGTGCACATCTATGTTTTCTATTGCATTTCCTAATGAGACCCTAATAGAGACTCTAAATTGCAGTTTCTTTATGCTTCTGCTACAGAATACCATTTGTTGATGTAGACCTTTGTTCTCCCATTTGCTTGACTGCAGGATCAAAGCATGGAAAACACTTTCTTTTCTAGCAACACACTGTTTCCACAGGTACCACAGTCATAATCTGTGACATTAATATTTTTCATCAATAGCTTATTTCCTTTTTTCTTACTTATTTCTTGCTCATTTCTCTTAACTTTAAGGAAGCAACTTGTAGACAGAAAGATGTTGAACATAGCCTGCGGAAACCAGAGGCACCAGAGGAGTGGATAAAGCTGTATTTATGGTAAACAACAAGAGCCAGGAGATCTTCATGATATTTATAAAAAAAAAAGGGGGGGAAGTTTCCTCAAGGGGCACTTAAAGGGGAAGGGAAGGGAAGGGAAGGGAAGGGAAGGGAAGGGAAGGGAAGGGAAGGGAAGGGGAAGGGGAAGGGGAAGGGAAGGGAGGGAAGGGGAAGGAAGGGAAGGGAAGGGAAGGGAAGGGAAGGGAAGGGAAGGGAAGGGAAGGGAAGGGAAGGGAAGGGAAAGGGAAGGGAAGGGAAGGGAAGGGAAGGGAAGGGAAGGGAATGGAGGGAAGGGAAAGGGAAGGGAAGGGAAGGGAAGGGAAGAAGGGGAAGGGAAATTTATCCACATTGAAAGCACAGGAATAAAGTGCTAATCATGGAGGTAACAACACTGCAAGGTGCTACTGATGGGTTGACAAAAAAATCTGGTTCAATATGTGTATATATTTCTTGCAATTTCAGATGTTTGATAAAGACAGTCAATACTGGGTCTGTTACTAGCAGCAGCTCTTTGATCATACTTTCCTGTATTGCAGAAAGTGAGATAATCAGTGTTCTCAGTGACTGCACCACACACTAAAAGAATACCCTATAATCTGCATGTCTTCACTTTGATTATGGCCCTTGTACAGTAGAGAAGGGAGTGAAGAAGGTGACCAGTTTTAACTGTTCTTTGTCAGGAAGTGATTGCTATTCTCCCCATAATGCTGTCTTTAATGAGGAGGCGCTGTGAAAACCAGTCTCATCTTAGCACAAAGAATTGACACAAGAAACTGCAATAAGATTGAGACCATGCAGGAAAAGGTGCTAGGCCAGCTTTTCCTTGGTTGTTTTTGGAAACCCTTAAGAAAGGACATGTGAATCAGGGTTCAGAGAATTCAGTCATAAACTTTACAGCTTGATAGTGAGCTAGCAGGAGTCTTGGGATTGCTGTGTTTATCACATCCACTTAAATTGTTATTCTAATGACCAGAACAGCTTTCAGGCTACTGAATAAACTAAAAATTATTTACCATATATTTTACATCTTTAAGTTCACTCATATTAAAACAAATTAATAAATGAAGCAGGAGCTACATACTTGTGTATTTAGTGGGAGAGCCTGTTTGTGTACAGTGCAAGCACTGTCTTTACCACATTCAATATTTAATGACTTCATATACTGAAATTCTACAGTACACGGGTGTCCAGGTTCATTTCAGCACATCACCTGATGCTGCCTTGATGAGTACACTTCCATATAAAATAGAGATTTAACTAACTACCCCTCAGTGAAAAGAAACATTTGGAAGACAACATCATACTTTTATCCTATTTTTTCCGTGATAGAATTATGTCTTTTGATGCCATTTTGCTTTCAGTAGAAGCTGTGTCAGAAATAACTCAAAACAGAAAATACAGAAAAGGAAGACTGGCCATTTGCACCTCTAAACAGTATCATATTCAGAAATGGAGGCTAGTTTTTTTCTGGCTCATTGATTAGCCATCTGTACTTCTAGGCCATACCATTAAAGTAATTTCTCCACAAGATATAAGTAAAAATACCAGTCCTGCTACTTTTATTTGCTCACTCTACATTCATTAAAGCAGCAACATATATTTCATGCTCAGAGAGAGGATATAGGCACATGTTCATGTCTTTTCAAGAAAACAAAAAAAGTCAGAAGGCTATGAGGAGCAACATTGCTGGAGACACTCCTTTTATTGTGTGTGCTGAATTTCATTCAAATATTGAGGAGAATAAATAAGTAACAGAAGATTGTATGAATGAGTCACAGCACGCCTGGAATTGCTCAATATTGTCCATACAAGTGACAGTTCTCTGCGTAAAGTAAATTACTTGAATGAAGCCTAATCTCATTGTTCAGATGAATCACAGGGTGTTTTATAGCTGGGAGCCTTGGTACAACACAGTTTCATTTCTTTATGAACATGTCAGAATTTATTTAAGAGCAACATTTGCTATTTTTTTTCTGAACAGAATGCAGGCATAGAGATGAAAATTTACTAAGACATTTTAAAAAAATAATTTTCAGTTACATTATACTAGAAGGATATTTTGTTATCTTAAAAGTATGAGCAAAATTGGTTTTCTTTCACTACAATATCATTGGCTGAAAAAAAAAATAATTTAAATACTTTTCATTTACTGTGCTGTCATTCTCCATCACATGAATTCTAAGTTTATAATAAGTTCAAATAAACACATGTTGCCCAGACAAATACTGACTATTTATATTTATGTTAGAGTAACATTAATGGATCCATAGTGAATGTTATTGTACTGGTTTAAGCTCTTGAGTTTGAGTTTTGTTGGTAGTTTTATATAAAGTCTCCTATAAGATTTTTTTCCCTGTGAAGTTCCTGGATGTCACTGAGTCTAAACATAATATTGAAGTGTTTTTATTCACTGATAAGTTGATATGATGCTAACATATTAACAGAGTAGTCACAGAATATTGATTTCAGTGAAAAGATGTGGCTGGGAAAAAGAAAAACAACTAAAAACATAGGGGGAAGGACAGAACACTGTTACACATGAGCTTTGGTAAGGCATTAGATGAAATATTCTTTTTCCAAGTTTGACACTTCACTTCATGAGAGTAATCAGAGAGAGTACAGAGAAAAGCAGTAGAAAGGCCATAACATAAGTTCCCATTAGATATCAGGAAAGCTATTTAGTGCAACAGATAGAGAAACACTGGACAGGCTGGCTGGGAAAGCTGATGAATCTGTATGGTCTGTTCAGGCTGTAAACAAGTGATTAGTCAAATTTCATTGTGGGAAGGGTATGGAGTACATGAGCTCCTTAGGACTCATTAATATGTGAAGAAGGCAATTACATTTTCCTGTCACGGCCCCACTTTGTTGTATTCAGAAAATTGAGCTCAAATTGTTGATTTAAAGGACAATTTATATGCCAAATAATCCTCAGACCAGCATTTTACTCAAACATTTTTTTGTAAGTCTGCTGCATTATGCAAGTGTGAAGTCCTATTTCAGACTAAAATTTCAAGTAATTTAATATTCTCCATTTAAGTTTTGTATGAGATCTTCCTGCAAGAATAACAGCAATAAATGAAATCTATTATCCTTGTTACAGAAGGAAATATTTTATATCAGATATGTCCTGGAAGTACTAAGTTACAAAATATTTTTTGTTGGAAGAAAACCAGGGTAGTTTTTTTCACAAACCTTACAATTTACTTGTGCAACCTAACCCACAATTCCATTAAACTCTGGTTTCAGATTCTCTAAATATCAGCTCCACATGGATACAGATTTGTTATACTGACTCTTCAGAGAAAGAAAAAAAAAAAAAAAAAAGCCAAAGCCTTCTGTCATTCATTTCATTTATTTATATAAAGTTATTTCTGAAACCTGATGATGACAGCTTTATTGACACATTTGTGATTGTTAAAAATTACATCATCGGTGTTCAGGTAAAGTGCTTAAATACCTTATTTTCTCCTTGAGAAAATTTCTTTAGAGTATACAGCTCTCCACTCGTTTAGATTTTCAGTTACTTTAAGCAATATGTCTCCATTGGGGATGGGGGATGGGGGTGTGGGGGCTGGGGAAAGAATCTGTTATATATGTAAGTTTTATAATGAGATTCTTGCAATGTTTCTTCAGGAACATAGATCCCAAAATTTTGTTATAATAACCAAGAAAACAGAATGAATGGTCATCTTGCTATGCTGGAAAGTAGTAAGAGAGGTGGCACTACTTTTTAAGCATGCTGCACAGTATAATTTAAGATGATAGATAAAGACAAGAGCAGAAATCAGGCCAGGATTGTTCTAGGGGATGAATTTCAATATTAAGACAAAATGCAAACATTTACACTAAATATTGGCTCATTTGAAAAAATCAGCAGGAATTATTATATAATGAATATTATTACCAGAGGCAAATGATCTGCCCAGAAGATCTCCATAAATTAATTTGATATGGGTATGTAAATTTATGTGACATAGAATAACTAGAGATCCATTAATGCTTCTTCATTCCTTTTGAGCATGCACTGCTTACCTGAACAGTATATGTACTTCTTCCTGGCTGTGCTATAATATTATTATATATAATATTATAACAACCCCTGGCTCTGGTGCACTATGGGAGAGAGTTTGTTTTGAGAATTCATTATATTGAAATCAGTAAGAATAACATGTACTTAAGGTTGTTCAGGAAAGTTGGACAGAGTGAAACCCAATTTTACATCAAAAAAATTATAAGCATTAAAGCAAAACATAACTTTCCTCAAACCTCAGGATGAAACAGATCTCTGTTGGATGGCACATCCATAATACCCATGATTTCTGTGGAAAATACGATATATTCCTGCATTAGCAGAAGTGTTTTTAAGGGTAGTCTTGAAAGTGTAGTCTAAGAAAAGATATCATGAGAAGATTCTTATTTTATATTATTAATGCTCTGTTTGTTATTTCTAAAAAATAAAAAACCAAAACAAAACAAAAAAAATATGGTTAAAACAGGTGATAAAAAGAAGCACCAATCCAGTTTTGTCAGGAATCAGGACAGAAATTCATCTTTCCCTAAAAGCTTGCTGATGGTATTTTTCTTGGGTTGCTTTGCACTGTGTCAATTGTTAGAAGTGTGTCACAAAATTGCACATGCCACCTTAAAATACTTAAATCTTTGTTTTATTGTTTGTTCTTGTGTAGTTACAGTTTCTAACTTTGTTTCAAACATCAGAATGAAAGATTTTATTTGAAAGAGTCGCTTTGGGTATTTGGGGTAGAACAATGTGTCTTCTGTCTCTGTCCTTTTTCATTCCCTGATGCTTTCATTGTTAGAACCTTTTGAAGAAGACCTTTAGGCCTGTCCTGAGTCTGTGTAAAGGTTTGTTTGCTTAAGTTTAGCTGACAAATCACCAGAAACGCTATGCAGCATGTAGGTCATAAGGCTGCTAAGAAAAGAGTACAAGATTATTTAAATAATCATATCTTATAATTTTGAATACTCTGAATAATGTCCTACTAATCTAATCACACTGTAAAGGAAGTTACTGTAATTTAAGGAGAAATGCAAGTATGAGTATGAATATGTTTCAACGCCCACTAACACAAGTTTTAGCCCAGCACTAGCTATCCTTCCTATCCAGTATGTAATCTGTGGCATTTATGACTCTCATAAAATTTCAGGTCTACAAAATATCAAAGACATTTTACAAAATAAACCTTAAAAATTTACTTAAAATCAGCTAGCTGAAATGAAACTACTTCTAGCAACAGGAGAGGTTGGGAAAAAGTTGACTGGAATGAGGCTTCTGACTTCCCAGACACCTTGAGAATTGACTAAGTTATAGCAGCCCATGTACTCTCTTTTATTATTGTATTTGAGGCTTAGACTCAGAGTATTTCTGTGAATAAATAAGGTAAGAATGTTTGAACTGTAACTTGAAATAAAGAGGATTAGTCAGTGCAGATGTGTCTCTGAATGCATTTATATCTCCTTGTCTCCTAATTAGGCATGTATAGACTGCCTTCTCTAAGTATTCCTAGCAATAGTTTGTTGAAGGCTTTTTTCTGCATTGATTTTTGTATATTGTACTGAGTTTATGCAGGATAGCATGATTTTCAGAACCCAGAATAGCTCAGTGGTATGGGATAGAGTATTAGGTCTGCATTCAGTCTTTTAAAAGTCTTTGGGGAATTTCTAGTCTTTAAATCTAAATGGTTTTCAAGTACAGATCTGTTACAACATGAGAGAAGTTCTTCTGGTCACATCCATTTTTTCAAGAAACAGAATCTACCATTCAGTCTACAGACATAAAGGTCTTCAAAGGATGACCCCACAGAAATTAAAAGTCAAAACTTGATTATCAGAAGATTTGAAAAATACTAGCATGTACCACAAATTACTTTTCTTTTCCTCTGCTCCATTGGATGGAATTTAATTTTTTTTTAGAAATACTGTCTCTCATACAAAATTCTAATTGCTGGAGAGTCACTGCACTCTTGGTGTGGTGATATGCATGGGCTGGAACTTATTGTTGTGACTCTTGGAGGAACTGCAGTTGTAAATAGATTTTTTTTCCCAGCTGAATAGGCATACATATATACAAGTTAGAGCTCTAACCAGCTTTATAAATGACCAAAATATCCTGAGGCTGAAAATAAGTCAGGAAAAAAACATACAGTAATCTTTGTTTATACTAACAGATATTTATAGAAAACACATTTTTTAAACCACTTAGGGATTCACTTAACACAGTAACTCACTTTCTATAGATTTTTCTAGGGAGTGTATATCTTTACTGCATAGCTAATTCTACCTTTTATTTATTTATTACCCGTTTTCATCCAAACAAAAAAGCTCTGAGCAGGACTTAGAAGTGCTTTAAATCTTATCCAGTTTACCAAGATGAAGACCTAGGTTGGATCAGAAGCTTCTTTAAGACTCAGGATGACACACCATGGAGAAGACATAAGTGACATAACATATGCAATGAATATTTTCCTGTTCCTTTTCCATTATTCTCTCTGAAGAACAGATAAAATCTCTTATAGAAAACTGGGGGAGAGTCCTAGACCTTCTCAGTAAAGACCATACCTGCTGTACCTCTCCAAACACAGAAAGAAACAACAGATCACATATGTCCAAGAAATACTTGCACTGAAGTTACGATAATGTGAGTACTCGGAGTTCAATGACAATCTAAAATACATCGATTACCAATGTGGTGATATTGTGAAAGTTGGAAACATTGGGAACCACAAACACAAAGAAACTTTATTCTCTTTCTTTGCACTTTCTGAATATTAGCAACTTTCTCCAACCCTCAAAGGAGCAGTGCTCCAACACAATATGTTAGTGTACTTACTAGAAGAGAAGAGCAATTGCTGTGATAGCACTTAGCAACTGTGCAGCTTTTTTCTAGGTGTCTGTCAAGCTTATGTAAGGATAAATATCAGTTATGACCATGGAAACGACTGTACAAATCAAATGACAGCATGTTAGTATGATACAAGACTGCTGTTGCCTTAGCTAATAGTAGAAAATCTACTGTATGCCTAGTAAGAATTGGATATTTCTAGAAGCAGGGGCAGGCCCATGCAAAGCAGACTATTAACACTACAAGTAGGCAACGTTATTTTTCCTATTCATGGAACTTTTCAGCATGACAACATATTCATTATAACTATTAGAGACTAGAATGCATTCCTTTTTCTGCATTAACATTACAATCTGAATCTGACATATGCTGTGTGAAGCACAGTGCAGTAAAACTGCTTCTGTTCACTGCTTCTCTACTACAGAAAAGCTGTCTGAACATATGCAAATGACCCCTGCACCTGTGCTCCATTCCTGTCTGAGTTCAGTGTTGAATTTCAGCATCAGAATTCAGAAATGTACTTGTGTGTGATAGCTCACATGCACTGCACAAGCACATAACTATGCACTTGGAAAGGGGCAGCGTGACTTTCAAAACAGGTAGGAAGACCATGATAAAGGAAGGGTCAGTTCTCAATTTAAATTACTCCGGGAGAATAAATAATAGTTCTGAATTGCAGAAGACAGAAAATGGAAAAGCATATTCCATATGCCCTGTGAAATAAATTGGCACTAACTTTCTAAAATGGGTGTTAAGTGATGAACAAAATTCGTTATTGTAAACATTTTTTTCCTCTCTTGTATGTCTTAATTTCTCTCATAAACTCATTTTTTATATTTTTCCAGTAGCTAACACAGTAATAAAAAAAGAACATTTTTTTTACTTAGTTAATCCTTGGATATTTCTATAAAGAAAAAGAAACAGTAAAAAAAAGGAAAAAAAAAAAAGAGACATAAGAATAAGACATAAAAATAGAAGGTACTTGTCTATTCATACAGAGAAAGCTGAGATATCTAACATGGGAGGATGATTTTTTTTAATTATATCCTATTACTTGGATAGGCAAGTTTTTGCCCTGCTGTTAGAAAGTGACTGTACAGGGACACTATGACTTATTCTTTTAAAAATGGAAGACTTTTGAACTCTGGACTATGGGCTGCATCATAAAATCTATTCTAAGAAGGGCAACTATTCTGATCCCAGTAAATATAGCTTTAAAAAAGGGTTGAAAGCCCAGATGACTCAGGAGATTAGCAATAGACTGTGGAGTCTTTTCACTTCTAAGTCATTAGTTCAAGTGCAGCCATGGCTGGCAGGGTTTGAATCACTGCTCTTTGATGGCAGTTAGAAAGAGTGTATATAGAAAATTCTGTAGGTTTTGTTCCTATTCTGTTTCACAGAGCATCTGAGCTACAAAATCCTCATTATTAAACTACATCCAATAGAAGCCTGGTACATTAAATGGATGCTCTGTTTCAAGCCCTGGCTGTAGGTTGGGAAACAAGCTTTCTTACTTGATTATGAGATTTTTCACCCTGAATCCCCATGTCAAAGGCAGAAGCATCTGGGTGCAGAGTAGACAAATGTTGGCGAATCTTTCTGCTCTGGTTTACCAATTCTAAAATGTGGGTAATGGTTCGGTTGTCTCCATTATTTGACCTCCCTGTTCATTTAAAGCCTAAATTCATCAGTACACAGAATGCTTTTCCTGATGCTATAAATGCATCAGAGCAGGGAATGTTTAACTATGTTTAGTATTTATGGCAGATGGAACCTTAGTTATTGTAGTTGTATTCTCCTGTAATGAAAAAAAAAAAAAAATCCTTAAAGAAGAATACAGGCTGCATTTCAAACCCAAATATGTAAGTTTCTTTCTTAGTAAATCTGTTAAAAGGGATAACTTACTTGACTAGCTGCTTACTTTGTATATACAAATTTGTGTCCTTTTTGTACTTTGCTTGTAAATGTGCAGGTGGGGAGAAAAGCTTATCTTTTTTTAAACTCCCTTGTTTTTCTCATCTGTCTTGTGTCAGTGCATATTTTACTTAACACATACCTCTATGTACCTGTCACTAATATTTACATAACACAGCCTAAGTGTCAAGTTTTCAAATTTGTCCCTGTTTGGAAAGCTTGTACATGTTACCTGTTCTATTTCTTGAATAAATGTAATAAATCAAGTATGGTGTATCACATAATTTTCTTGACTGCAAATTGTTAAAAGTATATGTACATTAAAACAAAACAAAACAAAACAAAACAAAACAAACAAACAAACAAACAAACAAAAACCCCAAAAAACCCAAGCAAAACACATAAAAAATCCCCAAAACCAAAAGAACAACCAAACCAAAACCTTCTAATGTTACCTGTGGAAGCATCTGCAGAAAAAAAAAAAAAAAAAGAAACCAAAAAGCCTGAACAGGAAAAGGTATGGTACAATACCTTGACAATGAATATTAGGTTTATGTAAAGTTGCAGGCTAGATAAAATGTCACAGAGTAACCATCATGCTTCCTTTAAGATAGCTGTAACAAGCCACTTAATGAATTCCTCTACAAAAAGTAGCAGCCATCACTGAAAACACAGACATGTCACTTTCTAAAATAAAGCTACACGTGTGTGATCAGACTTTGCTACACTTTTACACTTTTGGGGGGGGTTGTTTGTTTGTTTTTTGGTTTTGGTTCTGTGTTTTTTGGTTTGTTTTTTTGTTGGTTTTTTTTTGTTTGGGTTTGGGTTTTTTTTCGGTAGAGAGAGGTGTGTGTGCATGTGAGAAAGAGAGAAGTATGGAAGCATAACTGAAAAAATTAGGGAAGAAACAAAAAGCGGAGCACCTCCTGAAGATGCACTAAGAATATGACTCTGAACAAAGTTCAGAGCCAGGGATCTTTCTGGAAGAGTTTTGACAAGATGTGGAGCTTTAAGCAAGGGAACTTCTTTGTTGTTTGACTTGTCGACATTTAGGTAATTGAAGCTATGTACATTGTACCTTACACGTTTAACAATTGTTCATCATGAAATAGACAAATTATGGGGAAAAGATTCCATTTTATTTGTGCCAAGAAAGACAATGTTTATTTTATTACAATTTTGAAGGAAAGCTCTGCTTCCTATGATTCAAAAGAAGCATTGCTTTATTCCTTTGTCAGACATGACTTTGAAGCACAGGCTAAGGAAGGCAGAGAAAAATATTTACATGAATTCTTGGCTAACAAAAGTTCTTTCTAAATGGGTTTGGCTACTGAATGATTGGATCTTACCATGCTGAAGGAGATGTGAAGTTATCAAGTGTTCTCTGTGTGGCTACTAAGACTTTCTATTTCTTCTCTATGACATCACACAAGAAAGGTAAATCAAGCTATTTCTGACTTTGTTACACAGAGCAAAATAAAACACAGCTTTTTTTTTACACTGTTGTAATTTCAGCTACTTGTTATTCAAATTGTTTAAAGACAAGGGGAGTTGCGCTTGATACAAACTGGATGAATAAGGCAGAAACAGACAAAAAGCTGCATGGGCACTGGCATCTTTTTAAATAAAATTAAAATTTAGGAAAAATCAAAAAAAAACAAACCCACAAAGAAAAAGCAAGCTAAAAAGTCAACTTGTTCCACTTGAGCAGAAAAATAAGTGATTTTATGGCTGAACTCAGTAATTCTTTTGTTGATTAGAACATGACTCTTTCTGGACATATTCTGGATTGCTTTGGAACATGTTGTAAAAAAAAAAATACATAGAAAAAAAAAAAATCTCTAGCACAGCTTCTTACATCCAACAAGAAGGGTATTATACAACAATGAGGAAGTTTGGCCAAAAGGAATGATTCATGGAGATTGAAGGCTACCGGGCAGTGGAGATAAAAGTTGATGAGAGCTAAAAAACATCGCAGAAAGGATAGAATAAACTACTATGAAAGGGTAGTATTGGGTTCAACATAAGATTTAGGAAAGACATGTGAGACAATGAGATCTGATAGTTTCTCAACAATTTTTTCATTATACTTTTGACAGCTTATGTCTGCATTTCAGAATTCACTGACCCTTTGCTGCCCACCAGGATAAAAATAACATTCCAGAGCTGCTGCAGAGCTCTTGATGTATGAGCCTAGTACACACAAAGAAGCTGTTTATGTTGACTTCACAAATAAGTAAATTTGGACTGACCAAATCTGTTACTACACCCTCATGTACACAGGCCAAAGACATCCAGCTAATACATTTTGCAAGGCTAATAGGTAGGTATCCTGCTGAAAGATCAGAAGGTATGGAGGACAGCAACAGGAACAGAAATCTAGAAAACCATCAAAAGACCTCCAAGCACAGATTTTATCATATGAACATATAATCATATACAATAAGATTAATTTAGTGCTGCTTCAAACAGAACTGCGAACTTTGTAATTCTTTCTATTTCTAGCAAGGATCTGTACTGCATGTAAGCAAGACTGGTTTTATTAGACAGTAACTCAGTTTAGCACGAGGTAAGCTCTGGTTATAAATGGCATAGGGCTGTTAATGAGGTATGTAACATGAACATGAAAATTGAAATACTTTTTTGCTATTACTTTATTATATTGAAATTTTAATAGTTTTGGAAATATATACAAAACTAGGAGGAGCTGTGCATTCCCTCATGGCTAGAGAGACCTGGATAGACTAGCGAGCTGGGCATTAGATTCAACAGCAGCAAGTGCCAGATCCTCCACCTGGGACAAGGTAATCCTGGTTATACATACAAACTGGGAATTGAAGGGCTGGAGAGCAGCCCTCCAGAAAGACATGTGGGGGTTTGGGTTAGTGACAAGTTGAGTATGAGTTAACAGTGTGCCCTGGCAGCTGAAAGAGCCAACTGTGTCCTGGGGTGCATCAAGCACAGCATTGCTAGCCAGTCGAAGGAGGTGGTTGTCCCACTTTGCACTGGTGTGGTCTCATCTGAGTACTGGGTGCCGTTGTAGGCACCTCAAGGGCATGACTTAGAAGGAGTTCTTGAGGTCACTTGATCTGTTCACCTTGGAGGAGATAAAGCTGAAGGGTGAACTCATTGCAGTCTACAACTTCAGGGCAGTGAAGCAGGAGCTACCAAGAAGCAGAGAGTCTTCTCTCTGACTACCAGTGATAGGGACATGAAGAAATGGAACAATGCTGCCTCAGGGGAAGTTCAGATTAGACAATAGGAAAATATTCTTCACTGAAAGGGTGGTTGGTCACTGGAACAGGCTTCCCAGGGAAGTGGTCACATCAGTAAGCCTGTCAGATTTCAAGGAGTGTTGGGACAAGGCTCTTAGTCATATGGTTTAGGTTTAGGTAGTCCTGTTGGGAGCAGGGAGTGGGACTCAATGATCCTTATGGATCATCCCTCCCAGCTTGAAATATTCTATGATGATATATTGGATGGACTCAAAAGTCTCATTGCTTATTTTGTATTCTGTTAATTTTGTGGTAGCGTCTGGATAGAACTTCACTCCACTGCCTGAAAAAGAGTCTGTTATCTTGATAATAGGCTGGCAGGAATATGTTCAGTGATAAAGCGTTGTTACTGTATTTACCTCAAGACTGCAGGGCTCCTCCAGGCAACAGTGCATAAGCAGCACAGAATAAAAGTCAGATGACATCAACAGAACCCCATGTGCATGAAGAAAAAAACTGTTCTTTGCTGTCCTATTTCTTTCAAGCATTGCAGAGCTAACGGAAAGGCACTCACTTGATCTGTTTTGCTAGTGATTGTTTTAAAGTCACCAGCTTTTGTAGGGGTATAAAACACATTTCATCTGTCCAGCTAGGCAATTTATATAATTTAAGCTTGATATTTTTGAAAGTGTATTTACTGTGATCTAAATCAACAGAATAATTCTCAGTGTTCAGTCCTGTAATGTTACCCACAACAGGCACACATACACTTTGCATCTTTTATTTCACAATGAGTACACATTGTACACATGAACTGAATAGGACCACTTTATAGTGTGCATTAGTAACAATGTGGCCTCATTTTGCCCTTCTGTGTGTTGATTCTGCTAAGAATTCAATGAAAGTTACTCAATTTACATCACGGTAAGAGAGAAGCATTTGAGCCTGTGGTCCTACAAGGGTGTCACACAAAATATACTGACAGAAAACTACTTCAGTTATAAATATTTTGCGAATATCTGCACAAGATTTATGATCAAACCTGTTCCCATGCTTTGGCAGTAATCTATAATAATACTACTTTTACAAAGCCAGATAGTGAATCCTTTACTCTCATTAGTAGGCACTCAGTCATGCATTCAGGAGTATTCCTGTGATTAACAGTTCACCAGTGGAATGGAGGGGTTGATATTCTCAGCCTTTTCTCAAAACATGTGGAAGAAAGACATATATGTTTTCTATAATGAAGCGGATGCTACCAGCAAGAAGCTTTTTGGATGTCTCAAAGCTTTGAAATAACCCATACAGGTAAAAAACAACAACAACAAAAACAAAACAAAACAAAAAAACAAAACAAACAAACAAACAAACAAAAAAAGAGGAAAAGAACCCACAAAGAAAGAAAAAAGAAAAGAAAGAAATAAAGAAAAGAAAAAGAAATAGGGATTACTATCAAGTTTGTATTCTTCAGAAGCACTTGAGCTTAAACTTGAGGGAGGAAGGCAATATGCAGAGGTGAAAGTGTATTTGCAGGTGGAAGAAAATCCTTAAGCAAGAAGGATCATATTTTTTGCTACACTAACTAAAGTCTGTGCTCGTAGCCTTTGAACATACATGCGTGCTGATTTTCATATAACCAAATAAAAAATTGCTGCATGTGAGTGGAGGAATATTACTGTGCTGTGACACTGCCTGCTTATTGCCATGGTAAGTGGCAATCCTGTCTTTCAGTTCACACTATTATGAGTGGTTCACTGTTTCATCACACTGCTGTATTTGAAAGACATATTGTCAACAACAATTCTGTTTCTATTTAAAAATAAGTGGGGACAGGGGAGAAATGAGAACGCATAAGAAGAAAGATCTGAGTACGTAGATTTTCCGTCTTTCTCTTTGTCTGATTTCTCTGCTTAGGCTGCTAGGCTTTCTAGGGCAGTGACTGCATCTTCTTTGTGCTTGTACATTCCTAGCACAATTCAACTGCCATCTTGGTTGGAGATTGTAACCTATGCTGTAGCACAATTAAAAATAAAATACTATCTTATTATCTGAAAATGACAAGTCTTTCATTTTGCAGTGTTTTTTACCTTTTGTTGTTGTAATTGCTTCTAACAGTGAACAGTAAAGGGCATCCTATTAATGTTGTTCAGCAGAAAGAAATAAGATAGTGGCAGCTAGAGAAAATATTTTTGTCCTCACTTGTAAGATCTTTCTATTTGGTATTCAAAATATAATTTTTCAATATCCACTGGTTCAAGATTTATTTAGGGACATTTTTTTTTCCTTACATATACTTTCTTTTATATTTTCATCTGGATAATCTATGTCAATTTAAAATAAAAATTGGATATTTGGAAATTGCCATGGTTTAACCCCAGCTGGCAACCAAGCACCATACAGCCATTCGCTTACTCCCCCTACCTGGATGTGTGGGGAAGAGGATGGGAAAGGAATGTAAAACTCGAGGGTTGAGATAAGAACAATTTAATAATTTAAAAAGAATATAAATAACAATAATAATAACAACAATATTATTAATAATAATAACAGTTATAATGGAAAGGTGGGGAAAAGGAAAAAATCCAAAGGAAAAGGGAAAAAAGAAAACACGTGATGCACAGTACAGCTACTCACCACCTGCTGACTGATGCCCAGCCAGTCCCTCAGCAACGATCCCCAGGCCCCAGCTTAACACCCCAAGTTTACATACCAAGCATGACGTCCCATGGTATGGAATATCCCTTTGGCTGGTTCAGGTCAGCTGCCCTGGCTGTGTCCCCTCCCAGTCTGTTGTGCACCTCCAGCCCTCTGGCTGGCAGGGCCCGAGAAATTGAAAAGTCCTTGACTTGGTATAAACATCACCCAGCAACAACCAAAACCATCAGTGTGTTATCAACATTGCTCTTAAACCAAATCCAAAACCCAGCACTGCACCAGCTACTGAGAAGAAAGTTAACTCCATCTCAGCTGAAACCAGGACAGAAGTGAACCCATGAACTTTCTTATTCTGCTTTAACCCAAATATGAATTTAGCATTGTGTGCAATTAATCTTATTTCATTTACTCTGAAAAAGTTGAAACTGCATAGTAGATATTGCTTTATTTCATTAGATATAGTTTTATTTCAGCAGCATGCAAAATGTTGTGTGCATACATCACATATGTAAGCTAGGAACACAAGTGACTGTAGATTTAAAGCAACACAAATTATTTGAAGCTCAGCTATAACAGGAATGATTGCAGATACTCTAATGGTCACTGGACAAAACCAAAAAGACACGTAGTCATAAAGTCAAATGAGAGAGGTGGACTTGTGTTAATTTATTAGTTGACATGCTTTACATAATTTTAAACCACTTCTATGATAACCATTTAATTTGGCTCCTTTGCTAAAACTGTCTGATATTCATACAAACAATTGTAAAGGATTTTCTTACTTTGGGGGTGGGGACTAGGTAAAAATTTACGTCAGTAAAAAGCTGCTTTGTCTTGTGTTTTCTTGTTTCCAGGCCAATAGAGAAGTACATTTGTAACTTAATCCTGAGAGTAATTAGCTTATGTTAAAGTATTGATTTTACATTAAGCAAGATAAATGTTTAAATATTGACAATGGAATGTACTTCTTATTAAGACTGTCTCTTTAGAGATGAAAAGACACTGTACTCTAGACATCCTTCTTTGTAGTTTCAATATGTAAATTACTTAGTATTACAACAGGCAGAAATGCTTAGTCAGGCCTGGAGAACTTTCAGCATGCTGGTGCTAAAGGTCCAGGTCAAAATGTTCATTTCAATTAAATAAACTATGGGTCCAAGTTAATGTATGAATCACGTCAAATCATACTTCCTCATTTTAACAGAAAATCAATCATAAGGAAAAGCATGTAGGCATTTTTATGAGGCATAACATAACCTTCCACTAGACCTTGTGAACTTGCTGCCACTGGTGACCACAACCAGAATTTTTTTCTTGGGTTTTTTCTAGATCATTTTTGAGATGCAGAAAAATCTGAGATGCTGTTGATCTAATAAAGTAGGCTAACTAAGTTCCTCTAGTTTCAATGTAATTTTTGTTGGCATGACTAAGAGGAACTATACCAGTGTGATGACGAAGAAAAGCATTCATCATGTTATTTGTGGCATTTGTTTTCCTGTGAGAGCATCAGCAAATTTTTGTAATCAGAATTAATTTTATTGGTCTCCTTGAAACACACAATGGTTGTCTCTCAACTGTTATTTTACAGAAGACTAGGCTTTACTGTGAGTAACAAATAATCAGCCTTAGCAATGAAGTTAGATCCACACTTCTATGTGATTGTGTTATTGATACCTCTTATGTGGGTCATTAGTTACAGGAAAGTTAGCTCAGAGAAGAAGGTAAAAATATATATACTTAGAAAATTAGGGGCAAAGGGCAATTTCCAGTGCAGGTGGGACCCTGAATAGGCAGAACTTTGCTTATACTTTTTCCTAAATATGAGCACTTCAAAAGCACAGAAATCACTTTCAGGCCTTGAAGTTGTGCATTATGAGAACAAAAGTTAGAACAGGATAGCTTTTCAAACAAAAAAGGTAATATTTACTGGATGACATATATGAAAATAGAAAAAAAGATGATAAAAATCTACCTTTTCCAAATCTGTTTGGGGTTAGTCTTTCCCTACAGTCATGCTTTCCAATCCAACAGCTTCCAGCATCTTCATGGGTTGAAGCAAAGTCCTCAGGAAAACCTCCTTCTTCTGTCACCCTGAGTACATAGTGAGTTTCACTGTCTTTATTCATGCCTGAAGTATTCCCATTTTCCCTTCCTTCCCCTAGCTTGACTCACTCTCTTACACAGAGAGATGGAGTCCTTGCTTCCTGGCAAAATTTTCTGCCTCACTCAGTGAGCAGTAGTTAATGCTAGGGCAAAAGATTTTCCTTTTTCCAAACACAACATGCAGCCTGCAGACAGTAAAATGCAAGCAAACGTCATACGCAGTTTCTGTCACAGAAGCTGCAAGAATTCACTTGGAGTCAACCTTGGTACCAGTGCTGGCACTTAGGCAGGGCCCAGTTTCCATAACTGCTCAGTAAATACAGGCACTGCTGGAAGGATACTTAAAGACAATAAAACATTTGTGTGTGTGTGTGTGTGTATGGTCAAAGTCCCTGTGCTATTTCTGTTGGTCTGGGGAAAGGCTTCAGGTACAGGAAGGCCTATGACGGTCCTTCTTTGTTTGAACATAAATATGTTTCTTGTAGGTTTCTGAGAAACTTTAGAAACAACAGAGGAGTTGAAAGATATTTATAAAATGACTTATATAATAGAAATGACTGTTAAAAAAATTTTCCACTAGCATGCAGCAGCAGAGGAGTTGCAGTAGAAATTTCAGTTGGTGTTTGTCATGCCGAGTAAGCAGAATCCTGTCCTTCTTTAAGAGGCTACTTTAGGCTCTGCCCCCTCAGAAATGACAGTAGCATTGTACTTTAGGTGCAATGCTTCTAGCTGTAGTGAGAATGCACAAACACTTTTTCCACTCAGTTCAGCTCATACCATCTGTCCCCCTTGAAAAGACATTTTCTGACAGAAAGGATGACTTTTAGACCAGGGGGTGTGTAGAGTATATCATTGCTCTAGATCCTATTTAAAAAAGAGATTGGGCCTGTCTGAACCCACACCCACAACCTCTTTACAGAAGCAAGTACAAATACACTGCCATTCTCAAAATGAATAAATAAATAAATGCAAAAAAGAATTACTTCCTCTCTTGCTTCATGATATTCCACATAGATTTTATCTCTAAAAATGGGACAAAAAAAAAAAAAGAAAGAAAGAAAGAAAGAAATACTTCGATACAAAACCAGAGATACTGCGACCTGAGAACACAGACTTTTTATAGACGATACAGTATTTCCTGCTCATTCTCTTTCTCCTCCATTTCACCTCTGTGGTGCATTGTGTTCAAACACAGCTATTCTGAAGCTAAAATAACCATTAAAGACTTTCATTCTGGGCTAGACTGTGCTTCACAAAGCATTTTTCAAAAATGGAATTATTCTACCCTTGTAAGATACAGCAGTATGGATGAACAGTTGTAACACTGAAGTTAGTGAAAAAACTAAGATTATAACAAAACCATCTAATCTATAATCTTAAATGCTGCTAGTTACATATTAGCTCTTCTTCCTGCTCTCAACTGTACCAAAACCACACAACCTCTTATTATGAACTGAAATAAAAACCTCATACACAACAAGTAATAAACTATTGGGGCATAAAATGTTTTCTTCTTTCAGAGTGAATTTTCTCCATGATGCTTAAAGATCTGTCTTTACAGAAATGAAGAAAGAAATGGGAAATACAACAGAAGTGCAGCATTGGTAACAAGGTCAAAAAAAAAAAAGAAGAAAAAAAGAAAAAAAGAAAAAAGAAAAAAAGAAAAAAGAAAAAAAGAAAAAAGAAAAAAGAAAAAAAAAGAAAAAAGGTAGATGTGATATAAATGCACACACATATATATATTTAGCAAACATGAATAGTCTCTAAAGGTATAATTAGTGAAGAAGGAAGCAAGAATTTTACACTAGGCAAGAAATAGGTCAATTCATCTGAGGTTCCCAACTGTACTTACAGCTGGCTAAGTCTTTCTACATGTTAGATGTATAGGTGCCCGTGATTTATTGGTCTTTCTTTCTCTAGTACCTATTGTATGACAGTGCAGGAGAAGAAGCTTTATAATGTTTTTGGGGTTTTTTTTTTTGCTGGAATTTTTGCATGTTTATTTGGTTTTTTGTTTGCCTGTTTTTTTGTTTCAATTGCGAGGTAGGGTAGACATTTGTATGATATTTCATTTGGGAAATTAGTATAATCCTAAAATAACATTTCAAATGAGGAGCAAAAGGAACAGTGCTGGTTAGCTTCAAATACAGTGAAAGCATGACTGTCAAGATGAAAACTGCACTAGAAGATTGACATTACCTGATGGTTTATGTCAGGTCAAAAAAAAGAGAATTAAAGACATTCTGAATTTGCAAATATACTCTTTTTATTCAACAAATAATTTCATAGTACGATAAGATCAGAAAACAGTAAAGATCAGTGAGATACACTTAGCAAATTTAATTTAATCTTATCTATGCTTTTAAAAAAATGCTTTTTAATAGTCTGCCATAATGCGCTCTCTCATACAATAGTTGTGACCTGGTTTTCCTCATTTGTGTATGTATTCTGTGTCTATGCATTGTTTTGAAATTGTGGTATTCATTTACAGTGTGATCAGATTTGTATAAAGAATTAGCTGGTGTTCATTCCTGTTTGCCATTCCATTTCAAAATTAACTGATAACTGGATGTACTCAAGATCTTTTCCTATGGCTTTGGTGAAAAAAACTATTAAATACAATTAGATCAGGTATAGAAGAGGTGATGCTCCATTTTCAGCTACCTTTTTAACTTAACAGATTAAAACCTTTTATTCAGCTTAATCTAGTATCTTGATTTTGACTACTACAAACATTCTGAAGAACAACATTGTATGAAAAAAGTTAAATGTTTTTTTTAAGAGGCTAAGCATGTTTTGCCTATAACTGACTCTCTAAGTCAGAGTGGTAATGTCAACAAATGTTAAAAAAGTTTATTTGAGATATTAGTCATAAAAATCTTGTGTGAGGTGATCTGCTACACCCAAGCACTGCCTCCATATGGAAGTGTCTGCAGTTCTGAGGCAGGTGTTTATTTTTCATTTAATGCTCCATTGTAATTCAGGGTTAGGCAGTCTATGTCCAATAGACATCCTCATGAGCACGGGTGTATAATGTTGTATAACAGAAAGCCATCAAGGACTGTCATTACAATGTGTTGAATAGACCACTCAGCTGGACATGATGGAAATTTAGGGCTCTGGTCCCAGGCTCCAAATATAGGACTTTCCTCCAGGGTAGAGCCTGATATCAACTACATGAACCTTACAGGGAGCAATCTTAAAAATCTTTGTCCTTTTTGCCATCTCCATGCCAGGTAAAAAGTTTACTAGACAATGGGCACTGTGCCACTCACTCTTAATGACTGATTACATTTTTTTTTCCATTGGCTTGGAAGGATTTGCTTCAGAAGGACAAAATAACAATGACTTTTCCTCTCCTTGTACCCTACAACTTCACAAGTATAACATTAAACATGTTAATTTAAACATACCTGATCTGGGCCCTTGTTGACTGCCATTCACTATACAACTATTTCTTCGTCATTTCTGTCATGCACAGATTCCATCTTGAACCAGCTTTTCAGGGTTTGGCCCAAAAGAAGGTTAAGAAATAAATTAAAATACTCCTTGTGATCTCATCTGTTATAACAGTTTTGTGCCATTTCACTCAGCTTCCCACACAGAGCTCTGTGCCACTCTAAATGTGTTAAGTCATTCTTGGGTTAGTTTCTTCTCTTCTCACAGTTAAATGGCCCCTATAGCTGATTACTTTCTTGTTCTATTTTCTCTTCAATGTTCTTAGTCAGACATTTGTGCTGATTATGACCTTCTTAAAATTAGAAATCACATAAACTTTTTTTTTCCTTTAGGATTTTCAATTTTTTTATGTTTCACACTGATTTTTCCACCCATTTCAATTTTTGCAAGTATTGCTATTTTCCTCTTCTTGCAGTCACTGACGTTAACATTGCAATATGTAATCACCACATATGTAGTGAAAGACATGTTTTACCTTTGTTATTTACTATGAATTTCAAACACCATTTTCACTCCCTAAAAGTCATTGTATGGGTTGAAACACACAAATACATACTGTGATTATATACTATATTTCATTGAAGACTCATCATTCTTTATATACGATGACTGACTGTGGGTCAGTAGGCTGTATTAGATTCTCTGTAGAGAGGACTCTGGCGTAAGACATCTTTGGTAGGTAATTGATTTAAGTATCAAACACCAAATTTTTATTAGCAATTACAGTGGTGACACCCATTATTTTTCTGGCTGTAATGACATGGCGTGCAATTTTGCATGCCATATCATACTCACCCACGGTAACTGGAAGTGACAACTTGTCTGGCCTCAAAGAGATTGTTCTATCTCCCAATAAAGTGAAAAATAACAGCAACAAATCAGGTAACACACCACAAATGGATTTTTTTCCCTCAGTTAAACTAAAGAGAGAGGTAATATTTACTTATTTATTCTAGTAATCACATTAATTAAAAAAATGTTGCATTTAGAGACAATGTTTATAATCCATGAATCTAAAAGAATGAAGTGTATTCTCCTCTGCATAAACTATAATAATTTTTAATCCTCTCAAGTATATGACAAGTGACAGTATTAAGAAGCAAACAAACAAACAAATTAATAAAAAAGATGTGTTATGATATGCATGATAAATAGTGAGGAACTACAGGAAATATAAGTAACAACTTGGAAATAAAATGCTAAAATGTGAATCTGTGTAATGCTTAAGTAGGTACAAGAATAAGGTGAAAGACACTCTATTTTCCTGTATTTTGCAAATAATACTTTATATTTTTATTCATACTTCAATTTAAAGCACTCAGAGTCTGTTACAAATGTACACAGAAGATCACTTGATCAGTTACTAAAGGAAAGCAATTTCTGGCAAGAAGTGTGAGTAGAACTGCTTATTTGATAAAATTGAATGCTTTACATTACCTAATGGTAGTAGGTAAAGTGCATTCATTCAACAATGAAGAAAATCCAGTAAAGCTGACTTGAGTATATTTGGCAATGTGTAAAATTTTAGAGAATTTTTTGGTTTCAAATGTCTTGACTTCTTTTTATAAATCAAGTTTATTTACACACCTACTGATGTATAGGGATATTAAAGTACATTATGACTATCAGAAGTTAATAATGTGCCTCAAAGTTTATTTGACAGCATTAGGTATTCAGACTTCCAATTTATACTGTCAAGTACTCTGTGGTGAGATGCAGCCTCACCAGTGCCGACTACAGGGCGACAGTCCCTTCCCTTGCCCTGCTGGCCACGCTGTTTCTGATGCAAGCCAGGATGCTGTTGGCCTTCTTGGCCACCTGGGCACACTGCTGGCTCATGTTCAGCACCCGCTTCAACCAGCACCCCCAGGCCTTTCCCACCAGGCAGCTTTCCAGCTGCTCTGCCCCAGGCCTGTAGTGTTGCATGGGGTTGTTGTGACCCAAGTGCAGGACCCTGCACTTCTGCTTGTTGAACCTCGTAGAAGTGGCCTTGGCCCATCAGTCCAACCTGTCAGATCCCTCTGTAGAGCCATCAAGTGTTTAGTCAAGTGTTTGTGATTAATGTACCTAAAGAAGAGATCTAGTCTTATTATTCAAAACATGACTTCTCTGCATGAAGATGAAAATTTTATCACAAACAGCATATTAACCCTAGTGTTAGAACGTGGCTGAATCAGGGGGAACCATTCTATAACTGACATCGTTCACTACGAGTTACTGTGTCTTTCTAGGAATGTCTCTTTGGGCAAGTAAAGCAAACCAACTCTGCTTAATGACTGGAGTTTGGAAGGTCTGAGATCTTTGTGACAGCATTTCTCCAAATTATATGTATCTTTAATTTACGTTGCAACAGTGATCAGAGGTACATAGAATCATAGTATCGTTAAAGTTTGAAAATACCTTTAAAATCATCAATAAACCCATTCCCCATGTTCCAGCCCACTGCAGCCAAACTAGGCTGAGTTTTGTTTTCTCATATTTGCCAAGGTTCTATGAAAAAATGCATGAGTGATGTGTGTATGTGCATGTGCCTGTGCATGTGGTCACTTCTGAGGTATACATGTGCTATGTAGAAGGTGCAAAAGCACTAAATTAATTAGAAAATTTAGGTACATGGAACTCAAAATTTTTAAATCAGCCCACCTGAGTGATTTATTGAAGCAAATGCCAAGAAATCCTCCAAACACATCTTTTTATATGATCAAGTGACTATCATCTCATGCAATTACTGCTTTTCTACAGTTGTGTTTTTTGTTTGTTTGTTTTTTCATTTATAGTGAAGAAACCTAGAACAGCATTTTAGACAATGTTTAGCAAGGGTTATGAATCTCAGCTGACAGCTGAGTAGCACACAGAAGCATAAAGTAAGTACTTAGACACCACAGAGGATATGTAGGCTAGTGATATTTCTGTTGTGGAAGAAAAAGTATGTGTCCCATAAACTATTCCTTAAGATTTCTCGTATTATACAGATGGCATACAAATAGTACCATTAAATGAGTATAAGGGAACTGGTGGTGTCCACGTAGCATGGATTATTAGCTTCTGAAAAAGGAATGCAAGGAAGGAATATCTCTGGTTGCGTTCAAAATTTATGCTCCACTTAACAGGCAGGAAATAAAGAAATCATTGTAATAACGCAATAGTGTTTTGTCATACTGCTAGTTATGGAGGCACAAGCTTTATTAAAATAGAGTTTTTTTCTAGGGACTGGCTTCTTATGCTCAACAGGTGAAAATGGGTGGGGATTCTGCTTGTTTAGTTTCTATCAGTCTTCATATAGGAGGACATCACAGAATTCTGTTATTTTTTCGGTCAAGTATGGTAGTGGGGAATCAAATGTGAGAAGATATTTCAAGATGACTCAATTTCAGAAGACAAGGGCATAGCTAGGCTGGGGGGTTATTTTTGGGTTTTGATTTTCGGTTTGTTTGGGTTTTGGTGGTTTTGTTTGGTTTTTTTGTTTTTGTTTGTTTGTTTGTTTGTTTGTTTGTTTGTTTGTTTGTTTGTTTGTTTGTTTGTTTGTTTGTTTGTTTGTTTGTTTGTTTGTTTGTTTGTTTGTTTGTTTGTTTTGAGGGTTTAGTTATTCAAAGTTGCTCTGCACTGGTTAAATTCAGGTGTGTGTGACTTTTAGGCACTGCAAAGGGCACTGCAAAGTCTGAACCAAGCTACAGAAAGATGTGGTCATGGTGTCAAATCCCAAGAATAAATCCTACCATACTCCAGGTTAAAAATGAAATACATTACATAGTCTGTGTCCTCTATTTTCTGCGAGCAGCCCAGGAAGGTTTTAATATTATAAAATATCTTGTATGGCATGGAAAAAAAAAAAAAAAAGATGACAGCGATTTAGTCCAGAGAAAGAAGAGAGTAATGCAAAGAATTTTACTGATTATAAAGATTGTCTTCGTTTCGAGAGGTGAATCTCTGTAGGTACCATCTCATAGAAAAGTCGATGGATGAGTAGCAAAACATCAACAACTCTTCCCTCCAGTCATTTGACAAGAATCTGCCTTCTGACACTTCAAAACAACTCGCCTCAATTATTTTCTATCTGTTTTTCTCATTTTCTGACATATTTACATTACTTTCAGGGTTCCTTCCAGAATAAAAGTTAATTTTATATATCTAAGGTCTGTGTCTTATTTATACTATGATTCGTTTGCTGTTTTGGGAAGTGCTGAGAAGCTTTAGAACAGTATAAAAATTGCAAAAACAATGTAAACATCTTTTTCCTAATTATTGTATAAGATTTGCACATATTATTTACTACCTGCTTCTTTTCAGGAGCTTCTTAAACTGGAAGGACAGGAGAAAAGAAAGATGTAATTTACCATTCACTATTACATACCTTAAATCCTACAAGAGGTCATCTCACACTGCACTGCACTGGGAACTTTGATATGGCATACTGCCTCTGAACCTCAGCTAATCCATCACCTGGTGTCAGGCTGCACACAGTTAGCATTGAAAGAGAACTTCATCTGTCAGATTCAGATAAGAATCTATATCTATTTGTTCATTTTATGAAGCTTTAGAAACAGCTATAAGCAACTACTACAAGACAAAGACTGTAAGGACCAATGTTATTTGTCAGTGTACTACAGGGGATAACAATCCAGACTGACTATATCAGTAGCTGTTATTGAACTGTTCCAGCACTTGCACAATGGTATGTCAAAATATGGTCTCACCTGCTACACAAAGTGTAGCCATGCCATTTTTCCCTATCCTGAGAACATCTGAATTCAGCGTTAGAGCCAAAGAGAACCCTATAGAATTAATGATGCGGGATAGCTTGACTGTAACTGTCAAGATCCATGAAAGTTCTGAATATGAGAAATTAAGATCTTTTTTCATTAAAGACAGTTAAATACACAATAGGAAAGCATTATTCATCACACTGATCTTATGAATTGTTAGCTTAAACAGTTCACAAGAACTAAAACTCTGAGCTGTGATACAATGCTTAGAGAGGTCAAAGATCTTCTGCAGTAGTATTAGCTCCCTTCTTTAGCGGCCAATAAACATATTCACTAAATATGATGAGTTCTTTAGTCTCAATATACTCCTTTAGAATTTCCTCAAACTGCTGAAAATGTAGTGTAAATTGGTTTTGTTATGAAATTTTGTCTCTTTAGAGGTAAAACTTTGTAAGAACTCAGCGTCAAATCCACATTATCCGTGATTCATTCCTAAAATTCCAGAGCTACTTTGTTTGCTAAATCCCTGATCATCATCCTTCCTGTGGTAATGAAAAAAAATAGGAAGAAAAATGTTCTGTATCAGAGTGTCTTCATGCCTGCTTCCTTAGATATGCAGGAGATTACATGTTAGTTTCTTCACATTCTATTTCATACGATATTATGGATGAAATGCCAAATCATTGTCAACCCACCTCAATGCAAACAAGAGAAGTAAATTTCATACATTGATCACTGTTATCTTATTTCTTAGAAAACTTCTGATCCTTTAAACATTTAATTTTGGTTTTATATCTGGTCAAAATTTTAAGTTTTAAATATAATGAAATTTTAATATCTAAATATAATGAATTTTAACATGGTATTTAGATGATTTAGGTACTATGAAAATAGAAACAGAAAATACTCTTCTTAATTAGTGTATTCCATATTTCTGATCTGTAAGGAAGGACTGATTAGTGGTATGGAACTTCCTGTAACCTCAAATTTCTCCATGTTCTTCTTCAGTATGGCTGTATTTTTTATGTGAGCTAAAGGAAAGGTGTTTCTAAAAGGGTATTTGGACAGTGGATTACTGATCAGTACAGTCTGGAGTGTGTATTTGGACAGGACTTTTGATCTACAATACTTCTTCCTGATTGTGGCAGCCTCCTAGTTGCATTTATCTAAGACTATCAGAAACCAAAATGAGCTTGCCAGCTGAGTGTGGAGGATCAGGCTCTTAGATTCTGCTGTTTACACTTATAAATCTGGTTTTGGTAAAAAAAAAAGGGACTTTTATAAGCAAGTTCTTAGGTAAAGACTTTGATTCCTCATTAAGAATGTTCTGAAAAAGATAAAACACAAACCACATTTCTTCTAAAGCTGAAGACTCAAAGGTCTGAAGACTGCATTTAAATCAAAGCAGTATTTTGCATATTTGAGGAATATGCCCAATATAATTTACATATTTTGCTCTTTTTTCTTTTCTTTTTTTTTTTTTTTTTTACATTCACACATCTTTTTCATGTTTTTCTCTGAGTCTTACCACAGCTGAGTGTGTATGTTGAAATTACAAAATCTTTAACTTCAGCTTCATAGCTTGGGTACTTTTAAAATATACTTTGAAAATGTTCGCTAACACCATTGTGTAGTCATTCTCTCCTTGACATGCTAGGAAACAAGTACCTTTCCTTGATATCACACCTGTATTAACATCTTTGTAAAGATGATACTGGAATTATAGCTGCTAACAGGACAGTGACAAGCATGTAATGTAACATTAAATGTAATTATGAAAGTTACCAAGAGGAAGAAAAAAATAATGTATTTTAAATTTCTAGTAGCTGCCATTCATGAAAACTGTGAAGCATAGAGATGAAGTGGGGAAAAAGAATTGTCACAAAGTACAATAATTTTGCAAGTCTGTGCATATGCAAGAATATTAGCTTAGATAGATATCCTATCTGACACTGCAGAACTGGGATGGCCTTTTTTCCTAAAAGTAGTTGCATAGCTGAGAGGCAGACCATGACATGATAGATTTCATAGACTACCTATTTCTTGGAAAAAATAATGCAGGAAAATATTCAGGTCTACTTTGCACCCCAAAGCAACTCTAACTGAATCCTGCCTGTAAACTCTTTTTGTTTATTAGATATTGCACTGTAACCATTGAATGATTTTTGGTTCCAATCTTGGCAGTAGACTCAAGCTTTTCTCTACCAACTGGTTGTGTTTGGATACCTTTATTATGTGTATAAGCCCTGAAGTCAATGTGTACTGAGTACATTTTTTGTTTTGGTTTGATTTGTTTTTTTTTTTTTTTGTTTAAATTGCTAGCAAGGTCTGATGTACTATTGGGTTAAGACTTAGGAAGCTTATGACTACTCCTGCAGACATCAGTGACATGACCTGCTAATCAGGAATTTACAGGTCAGCTGGAGGAGTTAAGAAGTTATGACCTTTTGATGACAAAATGTGCTTTATCCCTGCCTTGCTGTGCTGCTGCTTTCCAGCTTTGCATTTTCCCAGGCTTTTTACCTTTTCATGTCAGTGTTTTTCTCTTTAGTCTTGGAGCTACTGTTTACATCTGATTCAACATTTCCAGTTCTTTGTTTCTTCTTTTCTGACTTTGCATTATTTAAACTGGTGAGCCCAAACTTCACCAACATTTTCTTAAAGCAAAACTGAACTGAGATGCCATAGCTGTGCTTTGCAAAACTTTTAGGCCCTGACATCTGAACCCTGGGGTCATGTACCCTAAGGAAAATGCGATGTGGGAAAGTAATCAAATACATGAGTTGACTGCAGTTAGCTAGACTTTCCACGGATGTGTTCTAGACAGAGCAAATGGGATGTAACCCTCCCTGCAGATCTTCATTCCCAGCCCTTTGGATGTCCCTCTTGCGCTCACCTTTTAATAATTAGCTGCCCAGACCACAGTTCTGTCTCCAGCATCTCCTGCTTCATCCTTAGCCTGCTCCTTACAGTATTTCCAGATGAGAATTGAAGTTGTTTCATTGATTATTGAATAGCATATTAGTACTACCTTGCTTCATTTCATTACACATATGAATGATGTCTTATGTCCAGGAGAAGAGTTAGGTAGTTTCATCACCATTTTCAATGCTGCATACACAGTCCTCTTTTCTTTGCAGTTCACTGCTTATGCCAAAGACCTTTCAGTGTTAGGATATATAAATATACTTTAAAGTCCTTCTACTGCCTACTCAGCTAACCTTTACATTGCTGCAGGATTTGGTTTATGAACAGCAATAGAGATAACTTCTGGCCTCTCTCCTCCTTCTGGTTTTAAATAATTCACATACATATTTTTTTACCCTTTCTTGAATTACATACTGACAATATGCCTAGTAGTCATTCCAAAGAGTCTCTATACTGATTTAGTAAGATTTGGTGTCTTTCATGTTTATCACAGGACATCATTCATAACACAAAACAGAATGGATTTGGTTTTGTCAACAATTAACTTCAGAAAAAAACCCAGTCACAAGCAGCATTTCAAGCAGAGGCACACAGTACTTTCTGCTGATGATTTTGATGTTAACACCTCAGGGAAGCACAAAGTTCTGGTTTTATAATCATTAATTATGTGCTGAAAGTTTTCAGAGAATCTTATTTTATTTAAACGTTTTATTTGATTAAAGCATCACTTCGTAGCAAATGTTCTAAAAAACCTTAAAGAGCATATTCTCTCCCTCCTGCTGCTCCCCTGCCACCCCCAAAGGAAAAAGAAAAAAGAAAAAAAACCCAAAAATCCAAAAGCAAAAACCAAACCAGAAAGACTCTCAAAAACCTCAGTAAAAAATTCATGGGCTTAAAATAGCTAGTTGTTCTGAAAACAAATGTGTTGATTTGTTTTGTTCTTCTTTTTAACATTAGATGTGTTGTGTGCTGTTTCTAAATAAATTGTGCCATAAGACAAGCATATGTCGTTCTATATCACACATTGCAGGTGCTGCAATACAGGCTTGCATAATGTGCCACCTGAAACTCAGAGAAGCAATTTTCTCTAAAGGGCCAGATTGTCCCTAGCTTATGCTGATAAGCACTTACTGATGCAAACAGTTCCATTAAAGCCCATCCTTTCAAGTAAGTGCTAACTTACATGAGTAAGTTTTGTAGGCCGGCTCTTAGTTTCCAGTGTATTTTGGCATTAACCACCACATACTGACTCATACATTTTTAGATTCTCTATACATTTAAAAATAGGTAGAATATGGAAAGTATTGGTAAGTATTTAGGATTTAACAGCTGTTTCACATAACAGAATTCATTAGATTATATCTTCTAAGTGTTAAAACCAATAGGTCTCTTCTGTAAGTGTAGACTTATAATAATATTAAACCTTAATGATAAATAGGTCAGTATGTATTTGTTTAAGTAGATGCTAGGACAGAAGATGTATCAAGGAGAGTGCAGAGTCCAAGGCAGACGTTAACTTCCTAATAGAGAAGGCAGGTAGGAAACTGATGGTTGTCTTCTGCCCTAGACATGTAATACAGATTTGTATTATAAAATACTATACTTCTCTGTTTATAGAATGTGGAATTCTGCTGTGCCATCTGTGACAAACTGTTTTAATCAGTACTGGAATGATTTCTGTTTATCTCTTCACAATCTGAGTTCCTTGGGACAGAGACCATTGCACGTTTATTTATTTGGTGTAACATGCACTTTCTGCTTATAAAACAAAAAGGACATTCTAATAATACTATTGGAGGTTTTGTAAATCTCACACCAGCTGTGTGGACAATTGTGGAGAAAACTAGTCCAGATTTAGACTGAATTAATAAGTTAGTTCTCAGATACTTGCATTTGAAAACTGTCTGTGAAAGGAACCACAGTTATGAAAGCTGCTGCTATCAACATAAGGGGAATGCACAAAATCAGCATGGAGGCATACTGACTGTAACCTCAAATGAGGCAAGCAGTTGTAGATCCAGTTGCTAAAGCTGTGGGTAATATAAGTGTTGCACAAGACACACTGCAAAATCTTCTAGACTTCTCTCATTGTGCTCTTAGTGGAAGACTACGTGACATAAGATCACTAAGATAAGAACTTAAAACAGATTGTACTATAGTCCAACCTAATGCAGATCGCACACTTTACCTTAAGCAAAATTGTATGGCTTCTTGAATGATAATTGGAGGGCTGGCATACTCAGCTAGATTTTGACAAAGGATATATGAAAGCACATATTTTTTCATTGTCCCATAAGGATTGAGTCACATGGTATAGGGTAATATGTATGGAGGTTTTGATGTTCCAGTAGGATTCCTCTTAAAAGAATCTTCTGTCTCAAGTTTTCTCTCATATGATTGTTTACAGATGTGTACAAAAAATCTTATACACATGTATACATATTTATATATAAAAAACACATTGTGTAATATCTGCACTATGTATATATATGTACACATTTGCACGTATGCATGCATATGTATGTATACATACACACATATATAGAAGTTACAACACTTAAGTGAATCCTTACTATGAGTTGAGTTGAACCACGAGCAAACAGGCTGAAATTACTAATTGCATGCTTATTGCCCACACCATTTTAGTGGTGGGTAAGGTGATAAAAATAGACACATCTTATTATAATTTTTCTTTCTTAGTCTAAATTTTTTTTACAAAATAATTTTGGGCTGTCATCATCAATATCATCCCTGGTACTATGTTTTTTTCCTAGCCGGTGCTAGGAAAAAAACATTATTTCTCTAATTTTTGGCTTCTTCTTTCTGCTTGTTAAGACAATTTGGCTTTGTGGGACTTTTCCATCTAAAGGATAATTTAGGTGATGCAGTAACTTGATACCTAGTGGTACCATATATATTGTTCCCCATAGGCCATTGGAATGTCTATGCTATAACTTTTTATTCATCCACTTTGTACTAACATTGACGTTAAGACGGTTCAAGTGAAAAAAAAAGAGCTACTGCTGCTGTTCTAGTGAATACTTTCATAAAGGAAATGTTCTTTTACTTCTTTCTATAATTCTTCACCAAACCCAGCATTTTAAATTTTCTTTTTAAAAAACCCAAAAAACAACAAAAAAAAGACAACATTTTTTAAAAACTAAGATTTGGGATCCATTGATATTAATTTTTAGGAAAAAATGGATTTTTTTTTCCTTTCTATATTGTAAATTCAAGTAGCTTAGGGCAATTCAAAGAAAGCTTCTGTTGTAATTTGAATGTAGCACTGTTGTAGGTGTGTGTTGCAGAGGGTGTGGATCCTGACTCTCTGAGTGTCTGGAGTGTGTGACTCCTTCCATCTGTGACAAACAGTCAAATCCTTTTCCCTGAAAATCACAGCCTTCGAAACAGGTCAGTGCATACCCTTACTTTGTCCTAACATGACATTAGGATATGACAGTCTCATTTGAATTTGCAGCTGCATCTGCATCTCCTAAGTTCAACCATACTTTCTCATTTACAAACAGCCACAATGAGACTTGTGGAACTGGGGGCACTGTGAGGCTTGACCTAGTCAAGCAGTTTGGCAATCTATGATCTGAAGTAGGTTTTTTTGAAAATAAATCCATCAGAAAATTCTTGATCTGTTGTAAACAAATGTAAATCCAAAACATTTGTCATCATATAATTTTAATCTAGATCCAAGATGTATTGTTCCACCAATAGACTCTGCATGCCTGTGTTTGTTAGGACTTGCCAAATCTGGCAGATGGCTGGAGGTGGGTCTGAGCATGTACACTCAGTAAGGACACATAGAAACACACGTATACAATACACACACACACACACACATAGATCGATCAACACAGCCAGAAACCACAGCACTCTTGCAGACAATCACAAATAACATTTACAGTCTCATCTTATTTCCCTCTCTGGCTGGTAAGGATGAGGGTCAGTTAGTGGGAATGTATAGACGTACATGTAAAGTACACGGTGGATCCCTCCAGAAGAGAGGCTCAGCTGTTCAGTATGCTCTGTAGCTGCCCTTGGATCCCAGTCCCCACAGCTGCTGGTTCCTGGAAAACTCTTGAAGACACAGATCAACCCCTGCCACTGGTACAGAGTTCCTTGAACAAACACATGCACACATACGCATGAGTGTGAATCCTGTAGCAACTGGGTTTAGACAAGCAGTCTGTCCAGCAACTGGCTCAGCATCCTCCTGACCCCAGTTTTCTCTCCCTCATGCACACGCATGCAGCCACCCACCAAACACACCCATCAGCAGGTGTTTCAATTGATCCTCATCGCCACAGTCCCTCCAGTGCTGGGCTTGGATGCCTGCTTCCTTTGGGAGCCAACCCTTCTGGGTGCTTCACCCTCAGAGGCACCCAGAGCCCAGTCTTGGGCGGCTCCCACCACTCCCAGGCTGGTTGGGATGCACATTCACTGGTGATCACATACCAGTGCTGGCTCCGCTGGCTGCCAAGAACACATGGACCCTGATCCACAGTCCCCTCCTGCAGCCAAATGGGACAGGGCCCCTTGCCTGGGAAGCAGAAATGGAGATCAGAGAGAAGACGCAGCAGACCGGGCTGATCAGGAGCAGGGCACGGTCCCATGAGCCCACTGACCAGGCCCTGCTCACACCTCTCCAGATCCTTGTATCCCCTTTCCCCTCTGTTTTCCCATGCTTGCTTCTCCTCAGACACCCTGATCCCCACCTGCCCTGCCTCTTGTTCTTCCCCTACACATCCCACAATAAGCCTTGTGTCACTCCCTGCACCCATGAAGTGTCCTGCAACCTGGGCAGCAGCTCCTCAGCTTGTGATGAGACCCAGAGAACACCCGTGGACTCATTGTGTTGGGGTGTCCCCCAGGACAAAGGCTCCCTGGGACACCCTGCAGAGGGCCCAGGGTGGGGTTGGGGCTTCTGGCTGTGTATCAACACCCCCATGATGCCTCTGGGGTTCTTCATGGTCATTTTATTTGGGTTCCCTGTCATGTCTTTTTTGCTTTCCTTTGTGTGGAAACTGGCTGTTTTATCACATAACCTAACAGCTTTACCGTGATAGACCAGAAATATTCAATATATGTAGTGTCCCTGTGCAATAATATTTAAACTAAATGCAAAGTGCTTTGGGGTTCCCAGCTCAAAATGACATTGGAAGATAGTATATTGGGAGGTTTACAATAACTCTGCATTGCATATGGCTTCACTTGGAATGGCAGAGTATGCTTGTCATCTATGTTGTAAAGATGTTTTGGAATTATGAATAAATATGCTGCACCAAAATTAAGCCTAGCTTTAATTTGACTGTCTAGAAGTAATGGGCTAACTATTTTAGTCTTTAAAAAAATCTACAAGTAGGATATGTCCAAATAATATTGAAAAGCAGGTTGTAGTTTGAGGTTCATTGAAGTCAACAGACAGAAGGACCTCATCTGAGACTAATCACCACAGCTTGGTTAAGTTTCTGCTCTAGTATTACGACTTGCTGCTTTAAAGCTTCTCTGTTACTACAATATTCTTCTCAACAATAGCAAATGACACTAAAATGAAACTTCATTAATTCAAATGAGCTTTACTTCCAAATACTTCTTGGTGGGTGGATGAAACTTAGTGACTCCTTTACAAAAGTCAGAAGCTCACATCAGGTCCTCAGAGATGCCTGGACCTCAGCTGTTGGTGTGAGTTATTCCACCCTGCCAACAGCTCAAGATTCTTCCTGGCTCCCCTGAGTGATAGCTCCCAGCCTCATACTGGCAGGAGTGAGAGAAGGGTGTCATGTAATTCTTCTAAGCTCATTTATGCTAATGCATGGATTACGGTTGCTTCCCCTACCCCAACACGTATTTGCAAATGCACATTCCCCACAGTCTTCTCACTTTCCTCCAACACTTATTGAAGGAACAGCCTTGTGGTGCTGTGGAGATTTGGGTGAGACATCAAAATTCAGATGCTGAGAAACCTGCTTCAGACTCGTATATGTTGGTGTATTTCTGTGATTGAAGTAAACAGAATTAAATCCTATGAACATAAACATTTTTTCTCTCAGAAAAGGTCAGCACTTTGCCATGATTTATGCTTGTTGGAATTTAAGATGCAATTAATGTTACCTACTTAAACATTCTCAGGTAACATATATTCTCCTTATGGGTTGGTTAAAAGCTACATAAGCCAAATAGGCACTAGTTGGAAGGAAACACTTTTGCTGAGCTAACTTCTCAATAGATCAGATCATTGCTTAGCTGTGGCACACCCCAGGCAGATCTAGAGGAAGGTAGTTTAGTTCCAGAAATATCTCTCAGCAGTTAACTTTTGGAGATGTAATTATACTTCACAGTAAAGAGTTTAATGTAATACATTTTTTTTCCTTTGTAATTGCATGATGTACAACACAGATTTGCAAAGATGAATGTTAAAATTAATCCTTGTAAACAATCAATATGGACTGAGATAGGCATCAAATGGACAGGAACTATAATATATTATTTCAGGAGTATTCTTCCATCTTTTTTATCTACAATAATTTAGAAGAAGTTTATGGTGCGTGCTCTGTTTAGGTGGAAGCTAAAACATTTATCATGACAAGAAGACAAATTTGGAAAAAACAACACTAACCAACAAATGATTACACCTTCAGCTGGTTCTCCTATAGCCCATTATGTTTAAATGCTGAAAAAATTATAGATTTAACACAAACATAAGTTTTGCATAGAGCCATTTTAGCTGCTTATATTAACTGTGCTTTTAGTCCAGTCATGTCTTGATTTCTTCAACACAGTGCGCAAAGGAAACAGTAAGTTCATTCCTGTTAATGAAACTATTATTAGGTGTTAGAGTCATATGTTTCTGGGAAATGTGTTTGTAATGTTTGCATGTAGACTCATTTATGTATATATACACTTATGTGTATAAACACAGGGGTCACTTCTGTGGCTAAAAGTGGTTGTGGCTGGTATAAATCTCTTTTTGATTCCTGGCACAGAAGAAAGGCCTGACACGAAAATAACATACCTGAGCTACAAGTTTTCAGATGTACTGTAGTATAGCACCAAAGTTCTCAACAGTATACCTACACTTACGCCAATGCATAAAATGCTGGGGAAAAATGATGTGAATTCCCAGTAAAAGCTCTGAATAAACACTTGGGTATAGTTAAGAATTTGTACTGAAAACTTGTGTTAGTAACTTTTTGTATAAAGCATGTATAAGCCATCCTCTTATCATATCAAAGACTGTTCATTAAGATGCACTCTTGATTGAAGTTTTTTTGCATTTTATAATTGAAGCTTTCATGCCTTCAAGAAAATACAGGGCAGTATCCATTGGTTTTACTCCATTGTGACAGTGGAAATCACCTAATAAGGAGGAGTTTAGTATTTGTGTCCTACATATGCCTTCTCTCATTTGTATCAATTGTGTGTAAATATATTTTCAGCTGATACTCTCTAAGTGTATGTACATCAAACTTTTTTTGTATTTTATTTTGATTAAGATGCTTCAGTTTATTAAATTTTTTTAGGCTCAATATAGTTTCTGTGACAATTAAGCATTTATGAAAAGGGAGTTGTTAGAACTGTAGATGTTCACTGTATCTTGTCACTTCTTGTCCATAAATTGCATCTTCAGGTTCCTTACTAACGTGACCCTGAGTTAAAACTTGTCTAACCTACTTTCATTGCTATGCCAGACATTTTAGTATTTGATGTAGAAAATGCCTTCATGACTGCCAAGGAACAATACATGGGGTTTACTGCAACATTTTTTTTTTTGTGTGTGTAAGAAAAGTGAATCTTCTGGAAAACTGGACTAACCTTTAGGAAAATGAGAAGAAAATAGACCAATGCATCAAGATATTTTATTTTCATACGATGTCTTGCAGGTATATCTTTCCCTTGTAACCTACTTTGCATACACAAAAATCATATTTTTTCCATTTTTATTTCTTGGCAGTCTTTTAAATCTTCAAACATCTTGATGAGATGAAGAAATAGGGAAATTGTTCTCATACCATAGTCTATGAATATGAGTAGTACAAATAGCCCCGAGAGAGCAGAGACAAGAATTCTACAACACAGGCAGCTCCTTAGAAGAGTACAGGGATGTTTTGAAATTATGTGTGTCAGGGCCTTGTTTACACCAAGTCCTACAATACCCTCCGCAGCCCAGCAGTATAACTATGTAAACTTAAGGTCAGCTCTGACACAGTGCAGCTGGGCCAGTTCTGGACAAAACTTTTGTCAAAACAGCAAATCTGTGAGACAGAGCTGTATGAGAAGCCTTGGCTGGGTCTTGTGAGCTGCTTTTTGGCTCAGACCCTTGCCTGGAGCCCTGACCTGAGCTGTACTGCAGCTAGGGGATGGCTGCTGACCAGCCGCATGCCAGGCACCACAGCCAGACCTCAAACCTGGTGGGTGGCAGCGGGTGGGCCTGGCTCAGCCTTGCTCGCTGGGTCGTGGGGCAGCCTCTGTCAGGCCTGTCCCCCTGCTTCCGTAAGCTGAGGCCGGTGTACTGAGGCTGTGCTCCCATTTTACAATGCTGTGTTGAAAGAAGCAAGCTGGCTGAAGAAAACTTAGAAAAACTGCTTAGAAGGAAGAATTTCTAATGGGTATACAGTGAAAAACATACGGATTTTGCAGGAGTTTTTACAAACAAATGGCAATGATGGAAAGTATGGTTATTTCTCTCTGGGTGCTGGGTGATGCTGTTTTCTAATATGAGACCACAACCAAACATCCACATTTGAAACAATTACTGTCCCAGTTCTCCCTCTGGGTCTGGTCACTGTTCTGCAGGCAGAAGTCACCTTGTCCTCCAATCTCTGCCCCTTGTGCTGCTTATACATCATGTATTAATCCATGCCTGTCAAAGCAAACTGGCTTAACCTAAAAATTTGAAATAGTAGGTCTTTGCTAATGAAGCCCATTTTGGCAGAAACAGTGCAAGGAGAACTCACACAAACAACTGAACCGGCTCATCAGAGGCCATTAAAGTGTTTGGACCCCAAAGCAAAATGGCTTTAACAGTAAGTATTTTACCCAAGTGGCCAATGCAAATTTGATAGAGAGCTTCAGTGAAGAAACAAAGTACAGGAAATGAATAGAAATACATAGGGAAAGAGAAGAGAGAAGTATTCTTTCTGCTGCAAATTATGAGCTAGAAATACTTTGGGTGTATTCAGGAACAACATTCAATAGGTGTAATTGTTTTAGGGTTCTGTAGTTGTCTTCTCTTGAAAACATAAGAAAACTCAATGGATCATGACTACTCATGGGTACAGGAAAGATGCTGAAATTTAAAAGGGAAGATTTTTAATCTATGAGAAAATACTCTTTAGAAATGCTGAAGGGCAAAGCAGAAAACCTTAGACACAGCAGATATAACCTGCAGGCTATTCCTGGACAACCTTCTCAAGAAATGAGTGGTTTGCATACTAGCAAGAAGACAATTTTGAAATAAAATTGTGATATTATTAGGGCAGTACAGTAAAGGTGTTGTTAGGCAGAAGAAACACCCTTTGAAAAGTGTTATGCTGTCTTCCAAGAAATAAGAAGGCAGATTATACAAACTAACATTGAATTCTGAAATATAATAGCAAAATATGGTAAAAAGAATAATTTAAATTTCAAGACTAATCATTGAAATAGAATTAGTTTCAGAAATATAATATGCTGATGAATTTTAAAATGTTCTCTGTTGTTCTAAAATATATTTCTCATTTTCTTCTTCCTTCTGCTTCAACATCTTTTTTACCCTAAAAAAAGTACATGGAAAATACCCACACATCAGAGGATACTTATTTGATGTTAATAAGGATTTTTTATTCTGAACCTGAAATTTTCACAAGGAAACTTTTACAGTAGTTTGAAATTACTACACAAAATGGTTGCTGTCATCTTTTAAGTCAAAACAGCAGGTTAGCTTCACTACCTCTGTGAAATACTGATCAAGTTTTGTACTTTGACATCTATGAAGACTTAACTATGATAGGTAAATCGATGTCAGAAAAGAAACAAAAGAGCTAGCTAAATTAGTGTATGCTCATGCAAGATAACTATCTCAAGAAATAGTTTTATTTCTGTATGTGAGATGTGTCTGCAAAGGAAATTAAATCATCCTGATGCAATCAGCAAGTTTATGCTTTGTTTCTTCTGTCTTTAGTAGAAATCAATTAACCACAAAAGCTGAATACAATTTCACAGAGAGAAACATGGTGGAATAATGCTCAAGGGAAAGGCTTTTAGGTAGAGAACTGTTCTTGGCATGTGAGACTTGGCAATAGATATATTTAGGATCTTCATGCTCTTTAAAACTCCCTATATCAAAAAACATTTATGAGCATTTTTATTTTTCTCTTTATCAAACACAATATCCCTGAAGAATATGCTTTCTGTGAGACAAAGGGAACTGTAATCTCTATGTTAACAGGAGAATTTTTTATTATGATTTACAAAACTAAAAGGGGTTGATTTCTTCTAGAATTCAGATTGACAAATCTGATGGCCACCTCTGAAAGCACTGCCTCTTTCTAGTCAGCATAAAGTAATATAACTCTAAGCACAGAGTAATACACTCTGAGGAAGAAATTTATCTTTGTCAGATATCTACATCAGGATTAAATGAATTGCAGTCCCAAAGTGCTTGTTTCTCTTTATTGGTAATAAATGGACTCTAGACTGCTACCTAGAAACCTCAGTGCAAAACAGAGCACATGAAAAGCCCATTTCTCTCTATTGATTTTAAAGAGAGCCTAGATGACTGTTTTCTTTAAAAAATGCAAACTTAAGTTATTGAAAATAAGCAATTGTAAATGACACTCAGTCAATATTTGTTCCAGTAGACTGGAGTTTAAAAACCTCTTGGAAAAAAACCCTAACAATAATCCCCAGAATATTCATAGTTAGTCATGCAAGTTGATGCAAAATGGAAACTTCCTTCTGATTTCCTTCTTGTGGTTTCTTGAAGCATGAAATTACATGTTTTATTTAATTGTTGTGTTAACAAATACTCCATTCAAGCCACGGAGAATTCTTCAAGATGGCTTGTTTAGTAAAACTTCAGGTGTGTTATTATTCTTTTTTGCTAAAAACTCTTCTGGGAAAGAAGATAAGAAAGGAAAGTCACTTATTTGATGTTTTAACTAAATGTGATTAACAAAGGAAGAATCAAACAGGAACAAAGAGTGTCAAAGTATGAGAGAAGGCACAAAGACTCACAGAGGAGGTTCCATAATAGAAGCTTCCGTAAAGAAACATGTTCTTCAGCTTTCTAAATTGTGTGTTTGCACAAAACAGACAATAGCGGCACCTCGTCTTATTAGTGCCTTTGGGTGCTAAAATGGTATAAGTACAACAATGAAGTGCACACCACATCTTTTATCTTTATTTTCTTCACTGATTTTATGTGTCTTTTTTCCATCCTCATTTTCAATTTGAAGAAAAAATCTGCTAGTAAATGACATCTTCTGATCATAGGCAACATAGAAGCCTACAGGGACTTGTTCACTCAAGCTTGTTGGTGACCAGCATGCTGCAGCTCATATATTTTTTCCAATTCAAAAGTGCCTGAACACCTAGATCTCAGATGACTTGCAACATGATGTATAGGAGTAGATAGTTTCATACAGCTCATATGCTTTGTTTCATCATATTTAATATGGGGAAGAAAAAAATTCCATCTGTGTGTTTTTGAAGGATGTGTCCACAATTTATTCTACAACTATTCCTTTCATTATGTTAGTAATGGGTTTCGTACATATGCTTTTTGGCAAATTGTATATGCAGTTTACTTCTGGTTTGGATTTTTTCTGCATTGCAAATTCAAATAATTGCAAGCACAGCTCAGCAGATGAATGGCCAGGTCTGGTTTCCTCAAAATTTCCATGAAAACTAAACTCATTTACTAAAAGAAATTGAAACAGCTCGGCTACATTTTTGATGTGGCACCTGGTCTTGTTTAACTAAATTTAATTTAATAGAAATGATACAATCATTTTCCCACCTCCTGTTCACTCTTTTGCCTCTCCATAAAGCCACAACTCACAGGAAATATGTACTATCTACACATCAAACCTCTCTCTTTTTTTTTTTTTTCTTTTTTTTTTTTTTTTCTTTCATTGTACCTTGTAAGTCATTACAAATACACGGCATTTACCATAATATTTTTTTATCATATGAGGTAAGTCATGTGGACAATGAACTTAAAAAATACAACCACCAATTTTAATACAGGAAATGAAGTAAAGGAAAAAAAACAAATTGTTAAATATGAGGCTTGAGTCCAAAACCAACGCGATATCTGTCAGCCTCTCTGTATGCAGGGAGTTGTTAGGGAATGGGCAGAGCTTTGGCTACCACTCTCCGCTTTTAAGTTGCCTTTTAACATCTGTGTTAACACTCAGCAGCACTTTATTTGTGGCATGAAATATAGCAATCCATTTCTACTTCCTGAGAATGAAGAGGACAGCAAGAAATAAAGGAGACTAAAAGATGTGCCTGAATTACTGTGTCTTCTGGGAAAGCTCCTATGCTGATGCTCTTTATGAGTAAATTCTTGCTCAAGGTTTTACATAACCTAGAAATTTAACCAGGAAGCCTTACTGAAGACTTTGAAATCAAAAAGCATGTAGGTTAACTGGTATTTCTGAACTCTTTTATAAGAATGTCCTTACTGTTTGTTAAAAATCCAGAAAATCTATCATACTCTCACAACTGGAAAAAAATGCATATGAGAGGGTATATTCAATCTACAAATTTGGTGAAGGGTTTTTTGCTTGTTTTGGAAACAGTAAAAGTTTCAACTTCATTTGGAAGATACCTCTTCTGAAATCAGAAAACAGACACAGGTCAAATAAAAAGGGTAATATTTTAAGATGCAGTTACTGGAGAATTTTTGCTAATCGCAGTTCATCTTCATCTCTTGTCAGTAAACAAAATACAGCCACATAAAGATAATGGCAGACATATTTTAAGTCAATATCTGAAATTATTTGTCCACTTGTTGTTTCATCCCTTTAAACTACTATATTTCTCTCCTTAACAGCTGAGTTCTGACTTCCATGCGTACAATGAATTCTTACCTGTTTGTTTCCATTTTGTGTTTCTTTGTTTGTGTCGAAGACAGCTCTTAAGATATGGAAGAATAAATCTAAACAGTCACAAATAAAATAAAAAGTTTTTTTAATTAAACTTTTATATTATATATATGCATATATAATATACATATTTTATATAAATAATTTTATACATTAATACATTTATATTTATATAAAATTATATGTGGGTAAATAATAAAGAATTTATATATATATATATAAAAATTCTTTATAAAGAATGAAAGCCAATCTACTGCAAACACCAAAAGAAAAGCCTTTTATCTTGGTCAGACACATTGGGTGGGTTCAGAACTAAATTAATTCAAAGTTTCACGGGATAGTCTGACCTCACAAGATTTATTCTACAAGTCTAGACATGAAACTTTGGATTAGAGAAAAACATTTTCATAATGGTCATGCATGATACAAGGCTAAGATATTGGTCAATTAAAGCTAATGTTGGTTTTTGAGTATTCTCTGATTTTATTTTTCAATCCAGTTAAACTTTGTGTGTAAATTTAAGTGATCAGGATTTTCCAAAGAAGAGGGGAGGTAGCAGGAAATTTTTCCCTACATAAGTGCAACATGCTTGACAAAAGAAAACCTGTGCTAATGTGCATTGAGGCAGAGCAGCTGTGAACATCGTTGTGCATTCCAGAATACCATGAATGTCTGTGAAAGCCTAGATGAAAATCCCCACTTCAAACTGATGATCTGCCCAAAACCTTCTGCAGCTCCGAATTTGTCCATTTGTCCATGGTCTTTTTGCACCAGGAGTATGAAAAGGCAGGAATATGTATGTGTTTTGGTAGAGGGCAGAACTCCAGTAGCCAGCAGTACTTTGCGAGGAAGAGGTTTCTTAGCCACTGTTTTAAGCATGCTTAGTGTCATCCAATGACTTCTATGTAAACAGTCTTTGAAGTTTCACCGACAGTAAATCTTTAAGGATATTAGTTTATATGGCCCAATGGCATAATCCTTGCTTTAGAAGTAACACTGGACTGCAGAAAGGACCACACTCTTTTTCTCTATATACAGACCATGAAACTTTTGAAAAGAAATTATTGTGCTCTGACGTAAAAGTTTGTTGACATATGCTAAAATTGTTCAGAAGTTTAAAAATATGTATTCTGAGACAAAATAAACACTATAGCACAAGAAAACTGTCACTAATACGTATGGTAAAATTGCTAATGTGTTACATGATACATATTCTTTGCTTCGTGCCAGTTTCAGGCTGAGCTATTTGGGAAAATTAAACAGAAAAGTTAGTCGCTTTTAAGTCCAAGTTAGAGCATTTTGATACTCTTGTCCAAGGCAAAGATATGCTGACTCCTTTTTTTAAATTATTTTTATTTTTTTAAAAATGTAATTCCCTTGGGGGCTAAGGTTGGAGGGGGTTGGGGGTTGGGGGGAAGGGCAGGTAAGGGTAAATGAAACTGTTAAATACCAGAGGAAATGGAAGCAGAAAGATGACCTTTTGCAAGTGGACACAGGCAGTATTTGTGTCATTCATAAATGTGATGAAAGTCTAAATTTTCATACAGAAACTTTTGATAACAATGTTAAAAAAATAGTTTTCATTCAGAAACTATTGATGTAGAAAATTCCTAGTTAAACGTTCCTTGTTCTTTCTTTTGAAAGATAATTTTCTGATTTGAACTGTTGGTTAGGTTAATGTACAAGATCATTTTTACAGACAATGGACCATTTATGAACAAAATGATACATGGAACATTTTGGACAGGAAAGAAAAAAATACCATCTTGATATGTCTTTGGGAATTTTCAGTGTTTAGGTCTTTCACATTTTCTGGGGTCACTATTGTGTAGTACACAGATTAATTTGCTCAGCAAGCACTTGCACAGAAAATACTTGTGCTTTAATGAGTTTCAACTTTATGCCAGGCCAACTTTAATTGATCCTGCTCTTTAGGAGAAATTATTTTCTTAATGATCCTTTCAAGAGCTTAATAGACATGAGAAAATTTACCTTCTAGTCTTTCAAGTATGAGTTCTTGATGGAGACTTAATGAGTGACTTTCTACTGCTTCTTTTATCACAAGCTTAGCACATCTCTAAAGTTAACAAGACATCTGACAAAACCTGCTGCTTTGTTTAGCATCATTCAATTGATATTTTTTTTGGTAATATTGATCTTAAAGCTCACAGAGAAAATCAGTATGTCTTATGGCACTAGTGGTAAGTGTTACTGTCTCAGCTTTTGGCTTGTGGAAATACATTGATATTAAAGTCTGTAACTAATACAGCTTCTTTTCCAGCTTCAGGTAAATGGGGCCTATGGGAAACTAAGAAAGTTTTTAGAAACCAAAAGGAGTTTGAATTATAGTAAAAGAGAAGCCAACAAAATATTCATATCCATAAAATCTGCATTTTAATTAAAGGCTGAAGAGAAACCAAATATGTGGGAAGGTGCCTTTTTTGTGTCTTTTTTCCTTGTGTGGGTTTTTTTTTTTCTTTTCTTATCTGTATTGTAGTGAAAAGAGCTAATCACCAAAGGAAAGGCCATGCTTGACCTTTGTATAGTGCATTCAGATACTGCCAGTCACTATTCACAGCAGGCATTGTTTCTCAAAGGTGAACTGCCTTTGTTCATCTGTTTCTGCTACAGAAGGAACAGTAGTTACTCCTGTGCTTGAGAAAATGTTGTTCATTCTGTTTAGTCTCTGGAAAATTTGCCATGGAAAACAGCATTGTAACAACCCATTTTGCTCCCTGCACTTTCATTATCAGACTGTACATGCAGAGAAAAGTCTCCACCACACACAAATTTAGGACTTGGGTTACCAGTAGGTACATGCTTACTAAGTAGGCATATGGTCAGTAGAATCAGGTGAGAAGGATTAAACACCTTATTTCCTGCCATATAAGAAATGTCAGGCTATAATCTGAATCTAAATCTGGACTTGAATCTAGGTGTACCTCGTTGATAGACAGTAATCTACCTGCTAAGAAATTAAATGTGAAGAAAGTTCTGTATACTTTACTATGTAAAAACAAATAGACAAGCACACAAAACCAGCCAATGAATGAAAAACAAAGGAATTTAATGTAAGAAATAAAACACAACTCATGCATACATACATCTATATGTAATCATATACAAGCAATATTCCTTTCATGATTATTGCAGATGTTTTGATTTGCCTTCAGGCACATTATCCAAAACTTAAGAAAAAAATGTGGTCATCTTAATTTTAATTATGAATTCAGGCTGGATTTCTTCAAAAATAGTCTGAAAGGAAGTAGGAACAAGCCTTTGTGTGAACCGGACATACAGATAGCTCACCATATCAGCGTGGAAAGAAAAGAAAGTTAAATGTACGGATTAAATAACAAATGCATAACTAGGTATTGGCAAACTGGAAGAAAAGTAAAAATCCAAGACACAAGATATTGAGGCTGTTAAACAGTAGAATATATTGCATATATTCTGTTAATTGGGCATTCAATTTTACTTCCAGAAGGAAGACAGGGCTTTCCAAGCAGCATGCACCAGAGAAATAAATGGAACAAATGTGGTAACTGAAATTAAAGATGCATCACAGAAACTCATGAAACAAAACACAAGGTTACACTATATTTGTAAAACAAATTGGAACTCAAAATAACAGAAAAAACCAAAACAAATAAAGCAGCAAAACCCAAAGCCAATGAACAAAATAGAATTATGGTACTATGGAAAATGAGGGCTGGGTCCTTACCTGTAAAAAAATCAAGTATATGCAGTAAACAATTAAATGAGTTAGTGAATTATTAGTAAATTAATTAGTGAATAGTTAGTGGATTAGTAGTGAAATAATAAATGTCTTATCTTGAAAAAGGAGAACATTAAGGCAATGTGTGTGTATATATATCTATACATACACACATATGCAATACAAGCGTTCTTGACTGTGAGAGTGCTGAGGCACTGGAAGGGGTTGCCCACAGAAGCTGTGGATGCCCCATCCCTGGAAGTGTTCAAGGCCAGGTTGGACGGGACTTTGTACAGCCTGGGCTAGTGGAAGGTGTCCCTGCCCATGGCAGGGAGGTTGGAACTAGATGATTTTTAAGGTCCTTTCCAATCCAAACTATTCTATGATTCCTATTATAGAATATATGTATATGTGTATATAGGTATATGCATGTATATGTACATACATAGGTGTATGTGCAGTTTATGTACATATCTACGAACATATTTTTATCTGTAAAGTATATGTATGCATATGAGAACGTATGTATATCTAATTTTTATTTAGGTTCCAGGTACCAGTAGGTACACATATTACAGTGGTACGTGTATGTATAAATACTTCCTCCCTTTCTTTCGCTTAATGAGAAACTGTTCAGTGAGTTTGACATCTTTTTTCAGGCTGGTCAAAATGCAAGCATTCCCCTCCTCATTGCATAGCTAAGCTAAACCCAGTCTATTTGGTGTAATTTCCAGGGTTATGATTGTAAGAAATTATGTTTCTTTCACAATTAAAAGAATGAAGGATCTACCTTTACAGTTGTCTTTCCTGGTTTACATTTTTCAGCATGACCACAATATATATTTCGCTATTAACAGTTGTAAAATCATTCTTCATGTCAAATATGTGATTATATAATATAACTAATTTATCAAAGAGATAAAAAGTGAATTATTTTCGATTTATAGAATTTTAATGAATGCATGATATCTTAAATTCTAAACTTTATTAACAATGTTAAAATTGAATATGAGTATTGGACATGTTACTGATGACACCTATTTATAAAATTACAGATTTTTGATATTACCCTTCAGGTTTTAGGTATGCATTAAGTAATGAAGTCTCATAAATGCAAAATGTGTGTCTTGTGCCTTCTGTACAGATGCTACCTCACTTTAGTGCCACACTAAATCACAGAATTCATGCCACTGAAGTAAGTGTACTGAAGTTCACCCTTTTCTATGAAAACTTGAAATTTCCTACACACTAGCAAAAGGATTCCAGGCAAATTAGATGGCTATTTCCTTTGGTCTTTTGTAGCACCAGAGCATTTTACTATGGCAGATATATATTTTTTTAAAATACTATATACTAGCTTCAATTCAGAATTTGCATGTTTGTAGGTCCATTAAAATAAAATAGTGTTTAATACTTTGGTGTTCCAATTCAGAAGGATATTTTAATTTAAAATGCTTTGCTGAGTTGATTACATTTCCTGCAAAATATTGGGCTGTGAGGGTAGGGGGTGGAAATACCACCATTTAACATAAAATCAAAAAAGTAGTTTAATAACCTATTAGATGTGTATATCAGTATGAAAAGAAAAACAATTTTAAGAGTAAAGATTACTGTCTCATGTAAGCATCTAGAATAGAATATGGATCTAATATGCCAAGAAAAGAAGGTTCAGCTCATTTATCTTTCTAAACAATTAAATAACTAAGGTAAGGGGCATCCAATTCAAGATAGTACTGAATAATATTGTGTTATTCCTTCCTTTCCCCTGCTTTTTCTATTGTGCTATTTATCTTTCCTGGTGCTGCTGCTTCTTTCCTGTCACTTTATAAAATTTTCTTAATAAGCAAACAAATAACTGCCAGACTAGAGTTCTACATCTAAACAATTCAACATCAGATCCAATTTTACTCAGACATATTACTTCTAGAGCTGTCATAAAACAGCTAGACCTGTGCACAAGGTATTAATAATAAAATCACCTAAGGAGACGTATGGAGGATGTGTTATTAATTTGTAAACATCTTGTATTTAAGTGTGACCCATTTCACAAGGCAAAGTGATATTGGTATCAAAGATAACAAATGCAACTTAAGTTGTAAGTCTTAAAGTAATCTCTTTTCCTTCACCCATTACACTAAAACCATATTGTCTAGGTCTACTGATCTAGTATGTTATATATAGATTCTATACATATTTCTTATAATCATCAGCCCACTTGGAGGGTACATTTATTTTCACTTTCCCACAGTACAGCAAAATAGATGTCATATTTTAAGAACAGAGAAAGGCTGTCTGAACATTAACCTTTAAAATCTAGGTCCTTCTGAGGTAAATGAGAGCTTTGCAATTGTATTCAACAGTATCGTTGCTGCACATAAGAGAATTAATTTGTTGTGAAGCTGATTCTGATGAATCAACACAGCAACTGTTGATTTCTGTATTTGGAACATAAATGGTAATTCTTGGCCTTAGGAATCCTTTTTTTAAAAGGGAATATGTGAAGCATGTGTACAATTTTGCAACAGTATTTTGGCATATGAAAATCAGTGGCCCAGTTCATCTAGCCATGAAATATGAGGTCAATGGGAGCTGGGAGTACTCAATACTAGGAAGATCATTTTGGAGAGTTGTTCACTCCAGGTCTATGGGAAAGGCTAAGCAAACTTTTGAAGAGGTTATTATAAGGTTAAGAAGATGAGTCAAGAATTTTTAGAGGTAGAACATTATCTATGGTGACACCCTCACTGCTGACCTCCCTTTATGGCTTTTTCTAGGACTCTGAAGTCCCTGACTTATGAAAACCTTGTAACAATTTTTGCTTGTTTTCTTAAGTGCTTTCTTTGTTCTTTTTCTCCTCCTACTCCTTCTCCTCCTACTCCTTCTCCTTCTTATGCTGCTGCTTCTGATTCTTTTGCTTTTTCTGTTTTTTCTTCTTCATTTTGATAGCTCTTTATTTGTCTGTATGCTGGTTTTGTTTTTAAGGAAGTTTCATACCTTGAATTTCTGTTACTTCACTGCTGTCAATGTGTTTTATTTTCAGTTCCTACTACAAGGGTAAGAGGGCCTCAAGGAGACATCAAAAGTTCTGACAGAGAGGGATTGCTGATAGTAGTTGATGCTTGCAACTTCACAGAGGAGATTAAACAGACACATCTTTTGCAGCCTGAAAAGTCTTTTCCACATTTACTTTACAAGCTGACTTTTATTATAAACTTTAAATCACAGCCATATGACCAAGATTCATGGACCTTCTTAATTACCTGTCATCCCATACACCAATCAAAGAATAAATTAGATGCACAATCTTAAAATATCTAGACCATGAGGAAGTCTGTGTTTAAATTTCATTCATGTCTTTGAGAGTAATGTCATTTTAAAACAGCACTCTTCTAATCTACTTCAGGTTGAATCTTACTACTGTGAGCAAATGACCACCAAACCAATCTTAATTATTTCTGTGGGTCATAAGCTATCACTGAGGCAATAATGTAAGTCTATTGAGCCCATATTATTAACATTAAATTACATTAATAGCTTCATATTATTAAGTAAGAATAATAATTATATTAAATTTTAATTTTGATATTTAAAGAAAGAAGTTGCCTTATTACAAATTAAAAAAAAAAAAACACAACAGCCTTTTTTTGTTATAGTGCTGCTCTAAACCTACAGCATTTACACAGACACGATATGCAAATAACCAAAGTACAGAATGTGAACAGTTCATGATTTAGGATCCAAGTCCCATATAATTAGTATAACACTTCAAATCCCTCTAACTTCAAGTTCTGCACATGCATACATTAGCATGAGTTAATGTGAAATTATTGTTTAGGCAAGATTACATGTAGGTTAGGGAAAATTTAGATACCTACGATTATGTAAAGAGACAGTAGCACACTGAGTTACAAGCAGAAAGAAATGATACACAAACAAAAGGGAAATACCTAAATAATCTGATCATCACCTGTTAGACTAAGGAGCATTTTAATATAGATTGGTAGAAAGGTATTTGAGTCAGTGCTCCTTGAAAAGTCCTGGTCACAATTTCCTTGTAAATGATTTTTTGTTGTTGTTGTTGTTTGGGGTTTTTTGTTTTGTGGTTTTAACACAAGCTTTGAGACATTTTCTTGTTGTTTTTCTTCTGGCTGTACATGAAGCAAGTTCAGCTGCATAGTGAGCTATACACAGGACATGTGCAATGAAAAGTTATCCAGAAAGAATAACAGTTCTTTGAATACTTAAACTGATAACTGTCTGACAACTCTATTTTCATTTTTATTTTAGGAAGAAGGTAGAAATACTTAAACCTTGATACTTCAAAGCAACTGCAGAATTTCTGGACTGTGTGAATGTTTTGGCAGAAGCTGTGGTCTTGTAACAAAAAACACAAAAAAAACCCCAACAAAAAACCCACAAAAAATATCAAACCAGAAAAGGAAGTGTTTTGTAGATTTATTTTGCTTTGATTATAATTTTAAACTTCCCTGGTTTTATGTTGATTGTGGTGGTTTTTTTTAAAATTTGCAGGCTGATAGGACAATCTTAGATGAGACTGACAATTTATCAGACAGTAATTGGCAAATGTATAGTAAGATCCTGAAATAAATTGCAGTCAATGAAATAATGCTAATTTATCTCAAGGCAAAATATGTTCTGCAGCGTTAAACTATAATAACTAAAAATTAATCTGGAGCAGAAGTATTAAATGCATCTAAGATCTAGGAAGTGTTATTTACAATAAGATAAAACATAGGCATTTTTTACACAAACTATTCACTGAGGCACCACATTTTGAGAGCTGTGGGAGATAAAAGATTGGTAACAGAGACCTGAAAAGTACAAGCAGAAAATGAAAGGCAAGGCCTTCAAAATGCAAGCAGAAATAGCAAATGTATAAACACAAGTCACAGGTGGTTGATGTCATGGTTTAACCCCGGCCAGCAACCAAGCACCATGCAGTCAGTTGCTCACTCCCCTCAACCCAGAGGGATGGGGAGGAGTATTGGAAAGGAATATAAAAGTCAAGGGTTGAGATAAGAACAATTTAATAATTTAAATAGAATAAAGAGGTAAGAACAACAATAATAACAATAATACAAACAATAATAACAAAATGGAAAGGTGGGGGGGAAAGGGTAAAGCAAAAGCTATGCACGCAGGCAAAGCAAAGCAAGGAATTCATTCACCACTTCCCACGGGCAGGCAGGTGCTCAGCCATCCCCAGGAAAGCCGGGCTCCATCACACGTAATGGTTACTTGGGAAGACAAACGCCATAATGCTGAATGTCCCTCCTTCCTTCTTCTTCCCCCCCATTTATATACTCAGCATGATGTCCTATGGTATGGAATACTTCTTTGTCTAGCTTGGGTCACCTGTCCTGGCTGTGTCCCCTACCCATTTCCCCTCCAGCCCTCTGGCTGGCAGGGCCCAAGGAACTGAAAAGTCCTTGATTTAGTATAAACATCACCCAGCAACAACTAAAAACATGAGTGTGCTATCAACATTGTTCTCACATCAAAGCCTAAACACAGCACTGTACTAGCTACTAAGAAGAAAATTAACTTTATCCCAGGTGAAACCAAGACAGTTGATTACTGGTTTATTAAAGGAAAGTAACCTTTGGATCTGTATACAACCATTTTTAAATGGAAGAAAGAAAATAAAGAGTAAGTCTCTTTCACAAGTAAGTCAATGTACATTAAATTTGGGTGAAATGTGGAACTGGGAACTGTTGAAGAAATAGCTGGTAAGTAGACTTTGTTGGTGATTCAGAAAGAGGAGGAAGAAGATGCACGATCAGCATTGCACTCCCTGAGAACTTCCAATTCTAAAAATACATGAAGATTACCTTCTGCATCCCAAACTTCTTCCTGAAAAATACTGACAATATTGACATTAAGACCCAGAGCAAGAGTACAAAGTATAACTGATATGATGTAATTGGAAAACATGGACTATAACTCTTGTTATTTTTACTGGACAAATAATTCTTAGACTGCTAAGACTATAGCTTGACTCACAATAAACTTTTGTCTCTCAGGTAAGGTGTATTTTGTTATTCCAGAAAAATCAGACAGAGTAATTTGATGCCCCTGTTCTTGAGGATTAGTTGTTAAAATTTAATTGCAACAACTTAGGGAGAATGTGGGCAATCTAGGCAATAATTTGCAAAGTAACATGTAAATGTAAGATTTTATCTTCAAAAAGCATTATCCAGTTGTTCCCACATACCATGCTCTGTTTTGCATTGGAAGTGGACTTGGGGCGCATGACTTAAACACCTTTGGATGAAAATACACCAGAAGACGTACTCCACAAGTGTGTGCATGCAGTGAGCTCCAGCTGTTGTCAGGATCTTGATCCATGGGGCTATGCAACAACTACTTGATGCTACTTGAGCTAAACACCTCAGAACTGGTGTCAGGCAGATACCACATTTTCAGCAGCGAGTGGTTTACTCCACGGGTCAGCACCCACCATGCTGCAGTAATTACTAAGATAAACACAGCCAGTGAGTTCAGAGTTATTTTTTTCTTTTCTACTACCTCAACAAAATTAGAAAAAACCCAAATCAACTATAGTCATTCAGATTATTGCCTTTGAACTGCTATTGCAATCACTGAAATTCATTTCAAAATACTAAGACAACCAATATGTTCACAAAAATAATTGTATTTTCAGAATTAAACTTTTTTGTGCCTCAGTTAACTAAAAATATGAGAGTTTAATGGGAAAAAGTAGTTAATTGTTTAAACATTTTCCCTAGAAATTATGTAGCATTTTCCAACTAGCTTGAGGGGCAACATATGTAAAGGCAAATTTCTGTTGATGTTGTTCCAGAAAGTTAGTTGCACCAATCTGGAACAATGTCCAGCTTTTCAGCTAGAGACAATCTTCATTTTACTACAAGAACACTGGTTACTCTATTACAAGAACAAGCTTACGTGTAAAATGCTTGGAAAAAATATCCCCAGTTTAGTTTTATTTGCCAAACTCTATGCTTTTTACTATAAACTGCTGCAAGTACAGGGGAGAGATACTCAATAGGTATTATTTCAGCAATGACATAAATGACACAACCTTTGCTTGACAGCAGACCATGTTCTCCCAACTCTCTGTTACACTGAAAATGTGTTTTCATTGCTTTAAACCTAGAAAACTATATGCTGCCATAATTTCTGCACAGCGTTATAAATCCCTTGCTCATGCAGAGACATTTCATTTTAGCAACTGATTGTTATAGATGTAAGTAGTGTCCTTTTCCATGTATTTAAACCAAAACCCAGAGTTCATACACAAGCTGTTACTACTCATGGTAAAATCTGATGTGATAATAACAAGAAACATATAAAAGACTTAGTAAAATCCATGAATTGTAAACTGTAATCTTTCTCTTCCTCTCCAAAGATATTGTACTTCATGTATTAAAGACAGCATACACCTTTTCATGAAACACTTACACCATGTAATAGGATGCTTAATTCAATGTGTAAAAAATGCACTCATAAACCTCAATACCTGTCAATTAGGATATTGGGAAATGAAATACCCCTAAGGCTATTAATATCTTGACTCTAAATATTGTGTGACAAACAGTCTCTAATATGAAGCACTGAAGGCTCTAAAAAATAATGTATCATTTAGACATTAATACATAGATACAGAAAACACAGCAATTTAAATGGAGACCTTCACATTAGAAAGCAGGAGCTTAGCAGGAAAGCAAAGGCATTCAATGATACATTTAGTGCCTGGATTTGCCAGCTAACCTGCTATTACTGATGTACTTTTTCCTAGTATTCTCAAAGAACTCAAAAGGTTGAAAGGCTCTTTCCAAAGGTTCAAACTGTGGATTGTTTATTAGTGTGGAAGTCAAGACAGAGCAAAATATTATCTTATATATTGTTCTTGGCTGGATGAGCCATAGGGCTGTAATTTTAAAGATCTGTACCTTTTCAAGCCTTATTACTAGTGTAAGTCAAGTGTAGTCCAGGAGAAAGCAACGGTCATAAATAATTATGTCTCATTAGTTTACCTAAAGCAAGTTAGTCGTTTCAGTCTATCTGCTAGTGGACAGACATCTGTATTACAGATGTTGCCTTAAAAATTGACACCTTAGTTCAGATCATCACTGTAGAGAAGACAATGACATGAATCATATTTCTGAAACAGTAAAATCGCTGCTGAGAAACAGATCTTGCTTATGACTTTTCCTTCCAAGAAAGTTCACCACTTCTAGCAATTCCAGAACTAATGAAGCAGTCCTTGGTTTCAACCAGAAGGGCTGTGATAGATCTTCTTCAATAATATAGAAATAACCACAAGGAAAAGATTCTATAAAATGTGCTATTTGTCACTTTATATCTTGGAAACAATCATTCTTTAATGTGATTAATTTAGGTCAAGCTGATTTTAGGTTATAGCTTATCTAACCTGTGTCTAGCTGTCATAAAAATATGCAAAGGCTGGCTTTTATGTGGCTTTTCATTTTTCACATTGAGGTTCCCAGACACTCTCAACAACTTCAACTGAGCTTTCTTTTCTCAGTTTTCATCTTTTTGCTTTAGCTTTCAATTTCTTTTATCTTTACAGCATGATCTCATGAGTTTAAATTATGATTATCACCTTGAACTTGTTCTCTTTGGAGACAGGCATCATTGTAGGTATTTTTCTCAATATTATACTGTCAGGGTACAGGCAGTGTATTATTTTTCCATATAAATTTATTTGACAGACAGACATAAATTAATCACATTCATATTGAGTCTTTGCTTATGATATTTTAAATGAATCAACTGATAAGTATCAACTACCAAAACACTTCCATAAGAGACTAATCCATGGTGGCAAAACTTATGGTAGATGAGTACAGGGATATGTGTTTCTACCCCTCTCTTCTGGAAAGGGTGTGCCACATGTTGCAGTCTTCAAAGCATAGGGAAAGGGTAAACTTGAATTCTGACAAATCACTGACGTGTGCCTGACTTAAGACAGCCTCAGTTTAGTCTGTGGCAAACTCCGGGAGGTCTGTGCTTCAATTGTGTGAATTTCTGATAGCAAGAAAGGAACCTGACCCTAAAAGACTCCTGCAAAAATCTTCAGTCTGGGCTGCTCTACATTCACAGGGCAACACTTAAGGTGCCAGGGTTTTACCTACCCATTGGCAGCTCTCTTGGGAAAACCCTGAGTGCCATATTGCTATCCTGGACTACCACAGCACCTCCTTTCCCCACAGAAATGAAAATTCTCATCACTGTCTCTGACATGGCTTTCCTTTAACTGGCTTCTCAGAGTCACCACCTACTGCATGCCAGCTCCCTCCATGATTATATTCTTCTTTAGAGAAGTTAGAAGTGGAGTCAGATAGTGCTCAGCAAGAGACTGCATCTTCTAGCATTTTAGCACTGTGGTTTGTGGTTTGTCAGGAGCAATTCGTTACTAAGGATTTCTCCCATCTCCTTTCACACTCATTCAAAGAATTTGATGGTTTTATACTGCTGCCATCCCAGCTTTGATGGGATTTAACACCTGGATAGAGAAGGAAAGAACATTTTACTCCTCTTTACTTGGCCTTTTCAGTCATCTTGGATTACAAATAAATTTATTATTATTCATTTACATTATTATTTATTTAAGTTTTTTCCTACACTCATGCTTCTCACACACACAAAAATTTCAATGAGAAAAAGAAAATGTATCAAGCACTAATTAGTCTGGGGGGCACTCTAGCTAGTATTTTGTATTTTACTATTGTGATAGTCACAATTATTAATGTGTATTTAAAACAGAAAAATTCCCATGATTCAGTCAAAGAAATGTACATCCAGTAACTATAAAATGTTTACCATGTAAAATACGTACATGCATACTATATTCTATGTTTATACACAAACAAGCACATATATGTATTTATATATATATACTAATACTCAAATATGTATATACACGCATATTTCTAAGGGATGATTTTGATAAGAAAATGTTTTGTCCATTTGACATTGGGCTTAAAAGTTGTTATACATTACAAGTTAGCAGTTTTGAACACCAGCAATGTGAGAAGATTTTGCTTCAGATCAGACAAAACAACTAATAATACTTAAATTGATCCAGATCTAATCAGGATTGATGCTAACAAAAAAGCTTCTATCCTCCCATAGAATTCTTCTAAACTGATGTACTCCACTCTAACGTAAGGTGTTAAACTCCATAACAAAACATCCATAGCTCAGAGTTTAATTAAAATGCAATATGCATATTATTAACTGTTATGTTATGATTTCCAGTGGGAATGACTGATATCTTGTTTTCATTTATATTTTGTTCTTTATTAATCCCACTCATAAAACAGCAGTATAACACACCAATGCCTGAACCACTTTATCTTATTAGTTATACAGGCTTGCTTTCTTTCAGTTTGATTGAAAATCTGTAGTTATGGCTTATCTAGCCTCCCTGCTAAGTAACACATAATTACAAAGAGCTTAGAAAGCATCAGTAAGACTTAAGAGCACCAAATGTCTTCTTCCAGTCTACAGGAGGCTACATTTTAATTCACACTGTTTCAGACTATCAGGGGTTAAAGGACTGTGAAATAACATTAAAAGAACAATATTGATACTTACATTTTTGGGGGTTTGGTTTACTTGTTATCTGGCATCAGTATACTCATCAGTTGTTTACTGAGTAAACCTCCAGAGAGGTTGCTGAATATCCAACCTGAACATTTCTGAATAATTGATGATTACCTAGAAATGTGAGCAACTACAGAATCAGCTAGCTTTTCTGAGGACACACATCGGTGATCCATGCCAGTCCCAAATGTGCCATGCCCAGCAGACAGATCTAAAAGAAGTAATTTACAAGCGAAGCTAGTAAACTCTGGGAGTTCCCAATTGTATGTGTAATCACCTTTCATGCAGTCTTAACAAAAGCAAAAGTCCCACTGATTTCAGCTCTATTTCAAGAGGTTTTGCTGACACAGGGAGTGAAACTGTCAGTGGTAAGGGTCTTTCTAACTTTTTTTTTTTATTGAAAGAACACCTTTTCTAGTGAATTCTATCGTGTCTGCTGATTCAAATCTTTGTTTCACATGCTGATTTGGCATCTAGTGACAATGTGGACTCAGCTATATTTGGCGTTTTATAGTATGATTGACCCAAAACCTCCGAGCAAAACAAAGTTTAAACTGTTGACTGTCTCTTGGTTTTAACGCCAATGTATCACTCGGCATCCCCCACACTACAATTTTATTGGTCTTTCTGCATTTTATTTTTTTTTTAGATTATATTAACCCAGTTTTCCCTGATTGTATTGAGAAGAACAAAAAAAAGGGCAAAGAAAATAACCTCAAGGGTTTGACTACTTGAACACTCCCAAATTGTTAAAATTCTGAAAACTCATGTGGGTTCATATGTGGCAAAAATGTAATCCATTTGTAAGATCCACAGCAAGACCAGGACAGTCACTGGAAGCATGCTATTGAACTGGAAAATGATACAGCTGCTTAAGGAACAGAAACAGTCATTGTGGTCACTTTCTTCACAGAACAGTATGAGAAACAATCCACTTCTAAACGGTTTGTGATTCTCAGTGCATCTAAGGCATGTACAGAAACTAAGAACAATTATATTTTTCTATATACTTTTACAGCATGATGAACAATAAAGTGCAGCCCTGCTCAAGCAGCATGGAATGATAACAGTATTTAGGGTTTTGCTATTCTTATTATCTAATTTTCCTCTTTTCTTGTTTAACAGCCCATACATCTTTTTGTATTGATAATATGTGAAACCAAAATAATTCTGATTAATTCTATTTAGCCATTTTTTCCTGAAGTTTGGAAAGTATTACTCCTTTTCATTGATCTATACTGAAGCCTTAATTTAAAAGAAAATGAAAGCCAGATATGATTCTTCAGATGTGGATCAGATATGATCTTCAACCCTATTTACATCTTGAATATACTGGACTGAATTAGAAAAAGTAAAGGTGTTATTTTTCTTCCTGTTTGTAAGCAAGCTATTTTTTATATTTTGATGTCAATCTTTTAAAAAGCAAGTCTATTGTAAGTAATCTGAACGCCTCAGAAATACATGGCAAGAAACGAGATCCATCTGACTATGTGGAACAAAAACATCTTTGGCAACAGGCTAACCAGTCTGCTAAGGAAAGTTTTAAACTAAAAATGATGAGGAAGGGAGTTGATGACCTACAATTAAGTCAGGAGGTGGTGGTCAGGGTTTGCAAAGAAACAATGCACTCTGATATGGCAAGAGAGGCTTTATAATCAATGAAACAAGGCTGAAGTCAGGCCACCTTGATGTATGCACACAAATAATGAAATGTGGATGGGATGGAAGTATGAGTTAAGCTTCCACATTTTCTGGAAAGTCAGCAAATCTGAGTGTCCATCTGAAGCACCTGTACACCATTAGTGCATGTAGCATGGGGAACACACAGGAGGAGTTAAAGTTCTGTATGCAGTTGTACAGCTAGCATTGTGGAGACGTGGTGTAATGGCTCACATAATTAGGTGCTGTCATGGGTGGATACAGGCTTATTAGCATGAGGTTTTTAGAAGGAAGTTTGATTCTTCATGTGAGAGAATGGCAGGAATATATGGAGATCTGCCTGGGGATGGACAAAGAAGCAGCTGGGAGCTTGTAGGCCAAGATTAGCAGACCGAATGAACTGGGTGACATTGTGGTGTGTGTCTGGTATGGATCGTATTGATAAGGAAGAATATGAAAATGAGGTCTTCTTCAGGAGCTGGAAGAAGCTTCCTTTTCACAACCTCTTGTCCTCATGGACAACATTGAACAGCCCTGATACCTTTTGGAGAGACAACACAGGAGTACACAAGAAATGAAAGAAGTTTCTGGAGTGTTTTGAAGGCAATTTTATGACACAGGTGGTTGAGAGATGAATGAATGGAGGTGTGAGGTTGGACCTGATACTTACAAACAAGGACAAACTGGCTAAGGATGTGAAGGCTGAGTGTAACCTTGGCTGTGATGACCCTGAGATGATGGATTTTAGGATGCTGAGGAAAGAACAAGCCAAAAAGTAAGGTCACCACCTTGGGCTTCAGGAGAACAAACTTCAGCCTCTTCAGACACCTCCTTGGAGGAAATCCATGGGATACAGTCCTGAAGTAAGGAAGTGTCCAGGAGAGTTGGTTCATATTTAAGGCTTGCCACCTCCAAGCTCAAGGACAGTCAGTCCTGATGAGCAGGACGTCAAGCAAAGGTGGAAGAGACTTGCATGGATGAATAAGGAGGTCCTTACCAAACTCAAAGAGAAAGGAAAAAGCATAGTGGAGGTGGAAACAGGGAGAGGTGACCCAGGGGAAATATAGAGGCACTTGTTCAAGCATCCAAAGATAGGGAAAGCCAAAAGCCACATAAGGCTGAATGCAATGAGGGATGTGAAACAAAAGGAAGGTGAGGAAAATGGAGGCGTGCTGCTGCATGGGGCAACGGCCCTGGCAACAAAGGGCATAGTAAAGGCCAATGGACTTTTATGCCTTTTTCATTTCTCTTTTCACTGATAAGACCTGTTTTCAGGTCTAGTCCCTGGGTCACTAAGACCCGTGGGCATGCCTGGAGCGAGGAAGACTTACTTTGGTGGAGAAAGATCAGGTTAGGGAACTGCTATATGAAATGGGCATATGCAGGTCCTTGGGAACTGATGAGATGCACCCACGAGTGCTGAGGGAGCTGGCTGATGTCATGGCAAAGCTGCTTGGTTATCTTTGAAAGGTCATGGTGATGAAGTGATGTTCCTGAGGACTGGAAGAAAGCAAATGTCACACCTGTCTCCAAGAGGGCCAGGAAGGAGGCTCCGGGCATTAGAAGCTGGTCAGTCTCCCCTTGATGCCTGGGAACGTCCTGGAGCAAATAATCCTGGAAATAATTTCCAGACAAGCTGAGAACAGGAGGGTGATTGGGAGTGGTCAGCACAGATTCATGAAGGCAAAATCATTCCTGATCTCCCTGACAGACTTCTGCAATGAGGCAACTAGAACATTGGGTGAAGGAAAAGCAGCGGATGTTTATCTGGACGGTCAAGTCTTTCAACACTGTTTCCCATAATATCCTTGTATGTAAACTGATGAAAATGTAGTTAAGTGGACAGTCAGGTGGACTAAAAACTGGCTGAACAACCAGCATCAGTGTAGTGTGATCAGTGGCCTTTGTGATCATTCTGGCTGGAGATTGGTCACTACTTGCATATCGCAGAGACACTACCAGTCTGATGATATTTAACGCCTTTATTTATGATCCGGATGATAGATAGAATGTACCTGCAACTAATTTTCAAGGGATATAAAAGAGAGAGTCTGATGCACCAGATTGTTGGGCTAACAAGTTCAACGAAGGTAAGTGCAAAGTCCCATACTCAGAGAGGAATAACCCCCTACAGAAACATAAGCTGTGGGCCAAGCAGCTGGGAAGCAGCTTTGCAGAAAAGGGGTCCTGGTAAAAATCAAGTGGAACAAGAGCCAGCAATGTGCCCTTTTGACAAAGACTAATGTTTTCCTGAGCTGCGTTAGAAGTCAGCAGGTAGAGGAGGTGATCCTTAACCTCTGCCCAACATGGGTGAAACTACCTTTAGAGCACTGTTTCCAGTTCTGGGGTCTTCAGTAAAAGATAGGCATGGGCATACTGAGGAGAGTCCAGTGAAGACCCAAGCTGATTTATGGACTAGAGCATCACTTATATGAAGAGAGTCTGAGAGAGCTGGAAATGTTCAGCCTGCAGAAAAGAGGATTCAAGAGGTCTTTTCCATACATATAAATACCTGATGGTAAGGAATTAAAGAGGACAGTGCCTGACACTTCTTCTTGGTACCCAATGACCAAACAAAAGCCTATAGGCACAAACTGACATGTAGAAAATTCTGTTTTAACAAAACAAAAAAGCTTTTATTCCCTTCCCCCCACCCCCCACCCCCCACATTTTTTTATGCATATAATGAGGGTGGTCAAAGACTGGCAGAGGTTTCCCCAAGAGATTGTAGAGGGTCCATCTTGTAGACATATTTAAACGTACCTGAAGATAGCCCTGAGCAATCCAGCTCCAATCAGGAGTAGCACTAGACAGCCTCCAGAGCTGCTGACAAGCTTCAACCACTTTGTAGTTCTGTGATACTGAAGTGCTGTGGAGGTGTATGTCAATAAGGCAAACTGGAAAAATTCAAGTGCTCCAATACAGTCCATTTGTTAATATTCAGGAGTGTTTCTTTGGGGGAACATATTCTCATAAATATGCAAGCTGATATGTGAACATAGAGTGATGTCACTGTTTTACGGGTTATGAGAGTTCCCGGGTGGTAAGTATGAAGAACTAAACAGAAATTCTGCTAATTGAACCATTTCAAACAAAAGGCCTTCTGAAAGAGTATACCTGTTCATTTACCTCAGATTATTTATGATGATGAGGAACTGGATTTGAAATCCATGAATAAGTATCTGCATTTTGGTAAAGAAATTGTGATGTTTTATAATGATAGAGAATCTGGCTTGTTATTCTAATTTTTTGTCTGTTTGTTTAGATATTTATTTTAATTTATATTCAGTATTGCTTTTAGTTTTATTACAGTTATGCATAACATTTCACAAGCAATATGAAGATGAAGTCACCCTCCTGAGGTATTCATTGAGAGTTCAATCAGAGCAATTATTCAATATATGGAGGGACTATATCACATGAAATGGAAAAGGATCAAAATGATATCATATTACTTGTAAAATATTGATAAATATAAAAGTTTGCCTGTAAGAGAAATAATGTGTAATGGCTACTCAGTTAATACTCTCCAAAGCAACAGCAGAGAGGCTATTCATCCAGGAGTGGAACAGAGTGACCCAGACAAGGATAGATTGATTTATAACAGTTTTGGTTATTACTGTAACTCTTCAGAAAGGTCTCTGTGGCAGCATATATTGTGCACATAATATGTGCAGGAAACAGCCAGAAAAAACTCGGAAAGGTAGTGTTGTATATATTAGTACTCAGTACTGTAAGTAACAACCTTGTCTCTTTCTGTTCTATCAAACCTTTGTGTAACAAAGTATTCCATTCATTTCTTTTAAAAAGTATTACTAGCTCTAAACTGTAAGTATTGAAAAATATCTTGGAAAGACGTTTTTGATGCCAATGCATAATTTTTGTTGCACATATTTAATGTATTTTTGTCATGGTGTAACCCCAGCTGGCAACCAAGCACCATGAAGGTGCTTGCTCACTCCCCTCACCTGGAGGGGTGGGGATGAGAATCAGAAAGGAATGTAAAATTCGAGGGTTAAGATAGGAGCAATTCAATAATTTAAACAGAATAAAAGGCTAAGAACAACAACAATAACAATTAAAATAATAACAACAGCAACAGGTTTAATGGAAAGGTGGGGAAAAGGATAAAATCCGAAGGAAAAGGGAGAAAGGAAAACACGTGATGCACAGTGCAACTACCCACCACTCGCTGACTGATGCCCAGCCAGTCCCCCAGCAACGATCCCCAGGCCCCCGCTAACACCCCAGGTTTATATACCAAGCATGACGCCCCATGGTATGGAATATCCCTGCTGCCCTGGCTGTGTCCCCTCCCAGTCCCTTGTGCCCCTCCAGCCCTCTCGCTGGCAAAGCCCGAGAAACTGAAAAGTCCTTGACTTGGTATAAACATCACCCAGCAACAACCAAAACCATCCATGTGTTATCAACATTGTTCTCACATCAGAGCCAAACCCCAGCACTCTGCTAGCTACTATGAAGAAAGTTAACTCCATCTCAGCTGAAACCAGGATAATTTTGCTGTTATGTGGCCAAAAATCTATTTGTGCAAATACATTTACCTTTTTTAACTAATGATTTAGCATGGAAAATTTTCTTGCTAGTATAAAATACCTGTAAACCACCTTGAATATCTTTTAAGTGTGAGAACCTGAATGTCTAAGGGACTTGCATATCCTTAGCTGTAAAAGTGTATTTGTTTCTTCTACCACAGGTCTTAGCATGTGGTTTTGCACTTATTTTGCTCCAGTATTTCTATACTCTTCTATTTTACACTGATTTTTTTTTTTTTATTTTGCAAAGGTACATATAAGTGCCTGCTTGGTATTCCACTTCACAGTCTCTATGGAATAGCTAGGTACACAGCATTCTTCATTTTCAAGTTGTAAATGCTCTGCAAATGCCAGAACTATGTGGGCAAAAGCTAAAGAGCCGATAAAACAGGTAATTTCTCCCCTTATACACTAACACAAATTAGAAAGAGACATGATCATCATCAGAGGAAAGCTGTAACATATGTATATTCTCAGGAGCACAGCCTGAGAAAGTTGCGCAACTGTTTTGTAACCTAGTTCTTTTAGTAAGACATTTCAAAGATAAAGGATTCTATAGAGTGGATCAGAGTTATATATTGTCATTGGAAGTAACTGACTTATCCTTCCTCCTTGCAAAAAGAATCAGTTTACAAAGTCATTACTTTCTTTTACTTTAACAGAGGTGTCACACAAAACATGGAAAGAAAGCATCATGTGACTAGGAACTGAGAGTCACACATCTGCCATCCTGTCACAGTTATTAAAACGTCCTTTCTTGTTCTAAAGACCACTTTTTCTGAATTGTATGATTTGATGTTCAACACCTTAAATTTCACCTTTTTAACTTGAAAAAATGTGTACATAATATGGAACAAAGATCTTTGGAAGTCTGAGATCTACAAATGAGTTTGTTTTTCTATAAAAATTGTTGTGAGAGAGAGCTGTAAAACAAAAGACAAAAAATAAGACTATAAATTTCCAGTCTGTATTTGAAGAAGACAGGCTCTACTTTTTCATATTAACCAATGTTTCATAACACAACAGATTGTTGTGATTTCAACAGAACTGTATTTGGAAAGCTGCTACATAGTGTGCTACATGACTGTTCTTCATTGTTGAGTTTAAAGGTAATCTTACTTTCAGGAATTAAGTACAGGATGAATTTATGTTCCTTAGGAAGAACTACGTTGCATTAGCTCAGAATACTGTGAGTATATAAAGTAATTAAAATCATAAGGTAGAGATTTTGTGGGTGTTTATCTTGTGTATTTTCCTATTTAGCTTTGATTAAAAAAACCCAAGCAATCCAATAACATATTCTTATAATCATTCCCTGATGAATAAACACAGTGGCTGTAGTAGCAACCTTTCTATAAAATTGGTAATGAATAATGGACAATATATTCCTAACTACAAGTTGGTGCTGTTTTTCCAAATCTATAGTCTTATAACCAAAAGAAAGGAGGGCATTTCTAATTTGTACCAAATGAACTTGTATGAATACAAATAGAAATTAATACAACCTAGTTTATAGACTAGAGACATAAGGAATACATTACAGTAAAAGGAAAGATTCTTCAGCTTTCTCTAAATGAACTGGTAAAAATACCAATGGCAATCCAGAAAAAGAAGTTGAAGTGTCAGTAAAAAAATACCTAAAACACCCTACCGAGAAACAAATAATTTTCTGCTGTTCTTGCCTTAAAGTTTCTGATTAGTACAAACATTTCACTGTGACAGATAAAGAGGTTTTGCTCAGGGTCTGTCCTATGGGAAGTGGTATAAAGTCCTTGCCTACCATGTAAAGCTTTCATTTGTCTGTTTCTAAGGTCTATATTCTGGTACTGCAGGGAAACCACAAAACACATAACAATACTTTGGTATAATGCAGAATGAAATTGTAGAGAATGCTGTTGTATCCATAGACAGAAGTTCCAAATGTGATGGTAGAAAAAAATCTCCTACCTAAACCTTTAGATGTAAATTCACTGTTTCACAGCACTGGAAAAAAGAAACATTCTAGTGTTACCTGTTAAAAAAAGCAGCACATTTTTATGGCCATTGTTTTCATTATGTTATCACTACTAATTATACTTATGGATTAATACTCATAGTAAGGCTATAATAATCAACCCCAAACTTCCTATCATTCCAAAGGAATGAAAAAAAATAATAAATAAATCTGATTTGGCTTGTACAAGAAAAAGAAAATTATTTTTTCATATGTTCTTGGGGTCTTTGAAGTCCCTGTCTGTTCCCAGATACTTACTGTCCTGCAGTAGGAGCAGCAGGTTCCCACTCTACAATATAGTTACAATTGAAAGCTTCTGGAGTGTTCAAAATCCTTTGAACTTGCTAATTGTGAAGGTGTTTTAAAGAGACACCTGATTCTTCCATGAACAGTTTGTGGGCAGTAAGATATTAGATTTTTCAGTCTCTTTTTGTTGGTGGTTGGGGATTTTTTTGTTGTGTTGATGTTTTGGGTTTTTTGTGTCAAATTTGTGTGTTGTGCCTTCGGTGGCACAAAAAGTTCCAATTATGTACATCATGCTGGCATTCATTGTTGCTTTCTCCATTCACTTAGGCCAGCTTTATAGTGTCAAAGATGCTTTATGTGTTATAAGCAAGATATATCCCTCAAGATAACTTTTTCACTGGTTGTCTAGATTAATCTAAATACCTTCTCTTTGTTCTTGTTGTGGGCTATACTGTAGCTCTAAATCAGCCCATGGCTATGCAAGGCTTCCCTGGAGCTTGCAGCCCTGCAAGCATTAGTTGTTCAGAGAACCTCACTATAATGCTTTTATTGTGTGTTTCTTCACTGTGTTAGTAATTTTCTGCTGGTTTACTCCAGTCCTACAAATTATATCACTTCCCTGTAATACTGACTCAATAAGATCCTCAGGTAAACTTTTTTTACACAACTTCTGATAAGATTTGGATTTGTACAAGTAGTAAGATAAAGGATGTCTCAGCCCCAAGCAGAATTCAATCCTCAGCTCTAAAAATATTTCTGCTTTCAGATAAACTACTTTGTTCACTCCTTAATGAGTCATTGCACAACTGAGGTACATAAGTGGAGGAAAAAAAAAAAAAGAAAAGGAAACAAACCACTTTGGCTTACTTAATTATGCAAATAGACATTTGATATTGTAAAAGGAATGTAATTTCATTATTTAGGTCCCCCTTGTTTAATTTTCATTAAAATATAATTTAACACCATAATGTCTTTTTTTTTTTTTTGAACTGCATTGTCTTAGAAATAATGGCAAAGGCTATTTGAATTATTTTCTTTCTGCAGTCAGAAAAAAAAATTCTACACATTTTTTAATAAAAAAGATCAATTAAAGGAGAAAGATTTATAATAACTCTTTGTGAGGTTTCTTAGCAATATCTGAAAGTCACTACAGATTGCATAGCATTTGTGACAGCTATTTCTGCTCTGGTTCCTATGAAAAAGTCACCTCAGTTGAATTCTTCAAAAAATGAAACTTTTAGCTAATGAGCATCTGAGAACTTGTCCTTGTTTTTTTCAATTAGTAGTTTTATCCACTGGTCAGCACCTGTGTCTGAATCCCTACAGATGTTTTTCAAAATTTTTCAGTAAAATAAATGACTCGCGTGATTCCACATGAACTAGCAATTCCCTTGAACTGTTTATGTATCTCAAGCAGTTTTAATAATCTGTCTTGGGAAAACTCTAATTGTTTTTGAATATATCAGAATGAAGTTAACATTTATGTTTCAATCTAAGGTGGTGCATTTAATTTCACAGCCTTTTACATAATCTGCATAGCTAGGACAAAGTAGAAATGCTTGCTTTCTTATTTGTGTTTTCTGGAAGAAGTTGTGGAGTATAATCACTTTAGAGTTGTGATGCTATGTTGAGTTTAAATTCTTGACTTCTTTTCCAATCTTCTTCCCTTATGGACACAAATCCAATGTTTAATGGAAAATGTATAATGATAATTTTCCCTATGCATAAACCCAGTGCTCTAACAAACTATGATGTCTGAGGAAGCACCTGCAAAATCTAAGGGAAATAAGAATATTTGTAGCAAGGATTTCAAGGACTATGAGGACAGATTCTTTGTAGATCTGGAGATGTAAGTAGTTTTATACTCTACTGAGACATAAAGCCATTAGCCACACTTCAGCCAAATCTTAAACGTGGGGAAAAAAACAGTAAAATGTAACTAATCTACAGCAGAGCTGATAGACCAAAACAATCTAGAAAAGATTCTTTGTCTATATTATTATCATCATTTCCTATTCATAGTCTCACTTTTTCTGGTATTGCTTGTCACTGCCTTAAATGACAAAAAGATCCCATCAAACAACCAAAACCCACCTTGTTTATCTTTGCATATAAAATATGCCATTTTGGTAGGCATATCTAATCATTGATATTACAACCTAAGGGTCATTTCTGGTTCCTTCTCATCTCTTATTGATATGAGGAATTATTTCCAAATGCTGTTGCTTCCTATGTTGCAACAACATGTGACAACAGCAAAAGCAAAGTGAAGAAAGTAGCTAGAATACAGTGAGGGAGTAGAGAAGTAAGTTTATATAAAAGGAAGCATATAAGAAGAGAATGTTAAAAAAATAAGAAAAACAACTCATATTTGTGAAGAAGGTAATAAAATGACCAAAAGAAACCCCAAACAACAGAATAAGAGTGACTTAGAGTTCACTTTACTGAACTAAAGAAGCAACATTGCTGTAATTACAGTGTTTTAGATAATCTAGTAAGGAAAAGAAAAAGTCAAGGAAAAAAAGACTATTGCAGTACTTAAGATATTGACTATTTTTTTTTCAGATGTTATTTGTAATACAAAATAGATCAGTGTAAAAGACTGACAGGATGTAGAAGAATGAGAATTAGTCTGAAACAGTGAAAGCTTTGATATGAGGAAACAAAATTGGGAGGAGGTGAAAGTCACAAGAAGGTTTCACAGTCATGTGAAAGGATACTGATTTTTCTGAGGTTGCTGCATCAATCTAATTGAGAATGAAAAGTCCAGAACGTGAAGCCACAGTTCAAGAATATCTGTAAATAGTGTCTTTTTGGACTCCATACTGTTGTACTCTAAGACAGATTTCTTTCCTTGTGAATCTACAAGTATATCTTAGCCACAGTAATTACCAGGAAAGCTTTCCTGTGTTATTCTCACAAACCCTGTGTGTAAGTAAAACATATTTCAAATCTTATACTCAGACGTCAGATAATTTCTGACTATGAAGTACTAATGTTTGAGGTATGGAAACAGAGACAGAAGAATATAACAAAAAACAATGCTATCTCACCAGATAGACAAAATGTGTTTTAAAGTGAGAACAAATACCTCTCTTTTCAAATGTGTTTCCAATGGACACTGATATTCAGGGTAGAATGTAACGAAGAGTTTAACTTAATATGTAGTGACATCCTATAATACCTAGCAATTTCATATAATTTTAAATATAATACAGGTTTTTGGTTTTTGTGTTTAATTCAAATGGCAAATCTGGATTCTTGCATCATGGAGCTTAATGACATTCAGTTAAGGTCAAGAGAGACAGATATTATTCATGAAATAAATTGCTAGGGCTTGGAGTCACTACCCTAAGTTTATGAAAGACAATAATTGACCAAAAAAAAAAGTATATTCACAAGACAGACGTGCCTTATTGTGTATAAAAGAAACATATAAACCCGATAGGTTTCTAGCCAGACTAGGTATTCCAAACTGAGAACATGAAGCTACCAAATTAATTTCTTTTAATTTCTTTTTGCAGCAGTACCCCCTGACTCTAGGTTTTGGCATTCAATGAAGATTCCTAGCTTTAGCATATAAGCAGGGGAAAAATACTTCTAGGGAAACAAGAAAAAATTAGGTTATTTTGTTTGGTTTGGGTTTGGGTTTTGTTTTTAAATTTTTGGGTTGGTTTTTCTTATGGTTTTTTTTTTGTTTTTGTTTTTGATTTTTTAAATCTTCATGATCTTTTAGCATTATGATGGTAGAGAAAGAATGAGTATAACTCCAGCAATGAAGAGTCAAAGAAATAACTGCAGAATTCAAAGAAGGATGTGAAATGTAGACTTACTGAAGACAATTAAATTCAACTAAAAACCTTCACCAGCAGTGAAACAGAAGATGTATATAAAAGTAGAAAGCGATAGTATCATAGAATCATAGAATGGTTTGGTTGAAAGGGACCATCAAAGATCATCTAGTCTACCCCCCTGCCATGACCAGGGACATCTTTCACTAGACCAGGTTGCTCAAAGCACCATCCAACCTGACCTTGACATTCCATCAGTAAGGCATCCACAACTTCTTCCCACAACCTGTACCAGTGTCTCTCCACCTGCATCATAAACATTTCTTTATTAGATCCAATCTAAATCTACCCTCTTCGAGTTTAGCGCTCTTGCCCCATGTCTTGTCACTACAGGCCCTAGTAAAAAGTGTCTTTTTGTCTTTCTTATAATTGTATATTGAAAGGCTGCAGTGAGGTCTGCCCTGGATCATTCTTTTCTCCAGGCTGAACAACCCCAACTCTCTAAGCCTTTCTTCACAGGAGATGTGTTCCAGCCCTTTGATAATTTTCATGGCCCTTCTCTGGATGTGCTCCAACAGGTTCATGCCTTTCTTATACTGAGGAGTCCCAAACTGGATGCAGTACTCCAGGTGTGGTCTATGAGAGCGGGGTAGAGGGGAGAATCATCTCCCTTGACCTTGTGGCCATACTTCTTTTGATGCAGTCCAGGATATGATTTGTCTTCTGGGCTGCAAGCACACATTGTTGGTTCATAGGCAATTTTTCACTCAGTGGTATTCCAAATCCTCCTCTGCAGTGCTGCTCTCAATCCATTCATCTCCCATTCTTTACTGATACTGGGATTTGTCCTGGCCCTGGTGCAGGACCTTGCACTTGGCCTTGTGAAACTTCATAAGGTCGGCATGGGCCCACTCCTCAAACCTGTCAAGGTCGCTCTGGATGGCATCCCATCTGTCAGGCGTGGCAACCGCACCACTCAGCTTAGTGAAGTCTTCAAACTCACTGAGGCTGCACTCAAATCGACTGTTGGTCATTGATGAAAATATTGAATAGTATTGGTCCCATTACTGACCCTTGAAGGACACTACTAATTTCTGGTTTGCACTCTTTGGACACAGGCATCTAATCACTGCCTTATCCACCTAACAGTACCTCTATTAAACCCGTACCTCCCCAATCTAATGACAAGAATGTTATGTGGGACCTTCTGAAAGGCCTTACAGAATTCCAAGTGGATGACATCCATAGCTCTTCCTTTGTCCACTGATCACTCCTTCACAGGCCATTAGATCAGTCAGACACAATTTGCCCAGGTAAAGGCATGTTGGCTGTCTCTAATGCCCTCTCTGTCTTCCATATGTTTTGGCATGTCTTTCAGAGGATCTGTTCCAGAATCTTAATGGGCACAGAGGTGAGGCTGACTGTTCAATAGTTTCCAGTTCCTCCTTTTCACCTTTTTAAAAAATGGGCATGATGTTTCCCTTTTTTCCAGTCACTAGGGACTTCTCATGACTGCCACAGCTTTTCATGTATCATAGAATCATAGAATGGTTTGGTTTAGACAGGACCTTTCATAATCATCTAGTCCAGCTGTCCTGTAGTGAGCAGGGACATCTTCAACTACATCAGGTTGCTCAAAGCCCTGTCCAGCCTGACCTGGAATGTTTCCAGGATGGGACATATACTACCTCACCGGGCAACTAGTTCCAGTGTTTCACCATCCTCATTGTTACAAATTTCTCCCTTATAGCTGGTCTGAATCTATCATCTTTGAGTTTAAAACCATCGCCCCTTGTCCTATCACAATAGGCTCTACTAAAAAGCTTGTCCCCATCTTTCTTATAATCCCCCTTTAAGTACTGAGAGGTTCCAATAACATCTCCCCAGAGATTTCTCCTTTCCAAACTAAAAAACCCCAACTCTTTCAGCCTTTCTTCTATGGAGGGATGTTCCAGCCCTCTCATTACTTTTGTGGGCCCCCTCTGGACCTGCTGCAACAGGTCCCTGTTTTTTCTGTGCTGAGGACCTCAGAGCTGGACACAATACTCCGGGTGGAGTCTCACCAGAGTGAACTCGAGGAGCAGAACAATGTCCCTTGACCTGCTGGCCATGCTTCTTTTGATGTAGCCCAGGATTTTATTAGCTTTCTGGGCTGCAAGCATACATCGCCAGCTTTTCATACACCAGTACATTCAACTCAAGTCCTCCTCTGCAGGACTAATCTCAACCCATTCATCCCTCAGCCTGTATTAACACTGGGGGTTGCCCTGACCCAGCTGCAAGACCTTGTACTTGGACTTGTTGGTCTTCATGAG